>NW_028252754.1:0-56949 GCF_964263255.1 Lissotriton vulgaris
GCAAATACAGGGTTCAGCAAAAAGCAAAATAAATCCAGGTTGATGCAGCAGCAGTGTCGGCCATTCAGGAAAAGTAGTTGTGTCATCTGCCAACACAACATCAACATTGTCTCTTACGTCAATGACATGCAAATCATTTAACAATTCATTGCATGCATGACACTAACGGGTTGAAATAAACTTGTCTCAAGCTTAACAAAAACATGACAGAAGTAGTGATCTTTGGCAGGAAGAACTCAACATGGGACTCCAACTGATGGCTGATGAGCTCAATTCCACACCGCACCCACACCTAGCACCCAGGCCAAGAACCTCTGCATCATTATCAGCAACAACTGGACGTGCCAGCACAAGTCAATGCAGTCACTCCATCCTGCTTTCACACCCTGAAGATGCTGAGTAAGATATTCAAATGGCTCCCAAGCAACACCAGAAAAATAGTCACTCGTGCCCTAATAACCAGCATGTTGGACTTCGAGAACAGCCTAGACTCTGAGATTACCAAGAAATGTTCCAGAAGACTATAAATAGAATTTGGCACCCAGACTCTTTCTCAACCCCCCACACAGAACTCTTATCACAGCATACCTCAGGAACCTTCACTGGTCCAGATACACAAATTCAAGGCACTACACAACTTAGGCCCCACCTAACTGGACAGTCGCATAACCTTCCACCAACTACCCATATACCTTTGCTCCACAAGACTCCTACTGACACACACCCCACTAATGCAGAGAACCAGGTTAGGAGGTGGACGTTCTCTTACAGCGCTTCTAAAGTGGGTCCACATAAGAGCCTCCTCTCTTTTTGAATTCTGCAAGAAGCTGAAGGCCAGGATTTTCAATTAACCAACCTACTTTCGGCAGGGTGAGGCACACACACACACCTGCTCAGTACCAGGATACCTTTGCGGGTGATAGCACACTTTACAAATATACATAACATAACATAGCATAACTATTCTGTGGGGCCCATTCAGTTCAACACTTAGGGCCTCATTTTGATGTCGATGAGATCCCACCAACAGGCCTTCGGTCCATCCACCGCATTATGATGCAAATGTTCATACCGCAGCGGACTGGGGGACAGACCACTGCCTCTGACAGGCTCAAGGAGTCCTTCGGGGCAGCGGTCGGACACTGATCTCTACAAAGGCACCATCATTGGGATCAGGATGTCCATTTCCCACAACCTTTTCATGGCTTTCCTACTGCCATCAAAAGGCTGTCGGAAATGGATTGTGGGGCCCTCAAACAGGGCCCGGTACTCCATGGGTCACTGCTAAGTTGCCAGTGGGAAAATGTGCTGCCCCCCAAAACATCCATGCATGGTGTGCCAGGCACCAAGGGGTGCCTGCCACATGGTGCATGGATGTTTGAATAGTAACTGTTTTTACTGTGGCTTGTGCTACAGCCCAGGTGCAGTACAAAAAGTCACATTCTGACTGCCATGCTGGCGGTCCTATCCTAATGAGGCAGGTGGGACTGTCGACTCAATGTCGGGCAGGCACCAGCCCATGGCGATGATGTTCGGATGCTCGTCCGACCACCATCGTAATGAGGGCCTTAGTGTGGCAATGTCCATGAACTGCATGGAATTTAGTTTGAAAAAGTAGGTGTTTCACATTGCAATTGCATGAATGCCGCTACAGCAAGTGCAGATGGAAGCTGACCCTCCAGCTGATGCACTGATCGAGAAGCTGTCCTTTCTCTCGCTGAGACTCCATCTCCAGTGTTCCCTAGCTCCCCTTGCGGGGTGTTGGGAAATCGAGTCCAAGACAGAGATACCAGACCTCCTTCATTCTAAACTAAGGTATGAAGCTGATTAGACCCTAAGAGAAATCTTGGATAGATTCTTGGCAAAGAAACTTAAACTACACTACATGGCGCCCAACGTTTGATAAGGCACTCATTTTAACGCTATATACTAGAGTAACTCAGTTTTGCTTTTCACAGAGACCCCTTTTTCCCGTAAAATACTCCAACAGATGTCTGGAGTGGGTGAAAGGAAAATATCCGCCATAACTGAGTAGGACGAAAATCCTATGTGTTATTTTTTGGTTTGTTCAACGTTGAAGGATACAGTGTTCCCAAATATTGTGCACCTTATCTTTGATTCCTTGAAAACGTGCTCTGCAAACTTTCAGTCAACAAAATGAGTGACCCCGAAAATGGTGGAGCTGCAGCAGCTGCAGCCCAACCAGGCTTAGACGTTACAGGTTTCCAACAAGACGACCCGGATGCTATAATCCTCCCGGAAAATTTAAGGAAAACCATCACTATAAAGTTTATAACAAATGGCCTATCATCAAGAGGTGGTAGGGTAATTTTTGTCGTAGAGGCACATGAGTATCGGCAGATAGAGATATTCTATTCATGGATTGTCTTCCCAGAAGCATATCCAGTAACACATGTATTTCATTTCTACAAAGAAGAGGAACCTCCAACGGAACATACTCCTTTTGAGGATGTTGAAATTCCATTAATATACCAAGAGCATGCACTCTGGTTTAAAGGCGCCCTAAAACATCAAAATCACACTACCAGGCTCGGTCCACTAGGTAGACCAGGAGCAACATGGCCGGTAATAGCCAGCTATACACCACATCCTGCCATTGAAGAAATGACAGGTACAGAACTATTAGCTCAACTAAAACAGTTAATCAAAATACATAGACAATTGGCTCAATATGTCATGCAGACTCTAACAGTCCAACCTCCTATAAGGATTCCACAACAAACTCATCACCAGGGGAACACAAATAAAATCACACCACAGTCTATACAATCACTCAAATCGAGGCAGTATTTCCCGATACTACCCCTCATGAAATACATATGATTTTAACAATCTGTTTACCAATGGGGATCACACCACACCTGGAGGACTCTGACACTTGCGGTACAGTCTTTGCTGCAATCTACACAAAAACACATGGTGTTCTGTCTATGACGGTAATACTAGATGTCCTGAAGCAGATTCAAAATGAATACGGGGCAGAGCCTCCTTTAAATCTGGGTATGAAATTACTGGGAGATTCTAGAATATTAGCTAATAGTAAAGTTGAGGCAGCATCTGTGGCGATCCACCAAAAATTAAAGGAATTTGATGTAACTGAGCAGCCATATGAACTGGCCAGAATAATTGAAAAATCCTATGAAGAACAAGGTAGAGATAGTTTGGGTGGGAAACCAGTTAAGCCCCAACTAACAGAGAGTCCTGAAAAGGTCTTTATTAAAAACACTCTCACTACTTGTAACGACCGGATTCTCGAACCAGATAGGATCAGCTCCTCAGAGCACCTCCAACCCAGCCGGAACGTAACCACCTCCCTCCTCAGGACCCATCTGTCCAGGCACCTGGGTACCTACCTGAGGATGGGGAACTCGCAATATACAAGCTCATATAATCAGAAACACCACTAAATCTATAGGGATTACTAGGAATACTCACTGATTACTAAGGACGTCCATGCCCTACACCACACTCATACCTCGTAGTCTCGCGACCACATGGGTCCAGACTAATCTACCCTGGGGCAGTTCTGATTATTTACCATTACACACTGACTACAGTCAGTGCTTGCTCGGCACCTCCGCAATCCTGCGTGCCTACACACCGGTCTGCAGCCCTAGTGCTCTCTTCCTCACAGCCCGGTCCACAATCCGGTGGACCTAAGCACTGGTGTCCCCCCCAGTGTTCTCTAACTCACAGCCCGATCCGCAATCCGGCGGACCTAAGCACATCAGGCTTCCACCTGATGCTCTCTTTAACGCCGCTTACCAACGACGATCACTTTCCTATGAATACCTTCAGCTCTCTCTCTCTCTATGTTGGGAAGTTTCTCTCACTATTCACTAAAGGTTCACTACTACAATAATATTATGGAATGGCCGAATTACTTAGTGTATATCTATTCTCTTAGCTCAAGGGCTCCTCTCTCTCCCTAATTATTCAGTGGCTACTTACCTGATCAGGGGCAGCATCTGTTCTGGCTGTAACGCCTGACTAGAAGGAAAGGTTACCTGCGCTTTAAGAACAAGAGACACACACTGTATGCAAGAGTTATTCCCTGATTTAAACGCTCCTATTTCCTTTTGAGAAAGGTTAGCTCTATCATAAGGACAACACATGCACACTGGTTCACTAAGAACTGGGGTATCTTTATTACAATAGTAATATATAGTAATAGGGGCATTTATATAGCGCTGGGTTTTTACGCGCACCGGCGTGTCCCCGCGCTTCGACCGCTGCGAAACCCTTCCTGGCTTCCCTGAGAGATGGTCCCTTAATGGGTATCTCCAGGGTGAGACCAGGCATCCCCGGCGGTCTGATGGGGCCGTTAGTGAAGATGAGGCAAGCTAGTGCCCAGAGTTGCCGAGTGTGATCGCTGATCAGAGTGGGCACCGAGGCGCGAGAATTATCGAGTCCGCTGACCCTGGTCCAGAAACCTGCCGCGTCGGGAATCGAACCCTGGTCCCGGGCCGTCCTCTGCTCTCGGGTCTGCCGCCTCTAACCAGTGAGCCACACTACTTCACAATAACAATAAAATGGGAATAGACACATACACAGATCTGCGGGGTCTCTGTAACTAACAGGAACTGTAAATAGACTGCACACCACTGAAAGAAAAAGGATTAGACATATAACAGGGACAAGATTAATATATAAAGATTAAAGAACAATATCACCTAGGGAGTGTGGGGTCTTGCTCTAGCTGTCATCTGGGCTCCTCTCTCGTCTGTGCCTTAGCTCTTCCTAGATCCTCTCCTGCACTCTTGGACACACATCTGCGCGGATCACTCTGCACTGGATTCCTCTCCCCCATGAACTCTCTCCACCTTCCAACTTCAGTCTAATTGTTTCTGCCGCTCTGATAACCGTTCGCTCCACTAGCTTCGTCACTCTGTCTGATTGTCTCCATGCCAATGTCCAATTCACTCCAGCTGCTCCCACTGATTAATCCACAATATAACTTCAGTCTCTTCCAAAAGGCATTACTTCAGACTCCAGCTATTCACAACTCCTCCTGATAAGTAACTGTTTCTGACTGCTTCCTTCAGTTCCAGCTCACTGACTGTCTGTCTGTCTTCTCTCTGTTCCAAGCATCTTCTGTCTCTTCTCCTCCTGCAACTGCACTCCTCTCCTCTGCTCCAATTCAACTCAAACTCTTTCTGATTCTCCACTCCTTCTGCAACTCCACTCCTCTCCTCTGCTTCAATCCAACTCAACTGCTTCCAGCTCAAACTCTTTACAGCTCGAACTCTTTCTGCTCCTCCAACTCAACTGCTTCCAGCTCAAACTCTTTCCAGCTCGAACTCTTTCTGCTCCTCCAACTCAACTAACTAACTCCGCCTCTGCACTTCACTAATATGGAATGCTGTTTCCTCATGGAAATTTCCAACAGAGGGCTGCCTCCCACCGAATTCCTGTGCCAGCTCCAGGGCCCCTCGCGCAACCGCAGTGACCATCTGCATGTTACGTCTGGGCCCAAGAGACAAACACATTCTTCCGATAAGAACCAGTCCTGGCTGGTTTTCCCCTAGCAGACAACAGGCTTAACTATAAACATTACCTTTACCCTGCAAGCATCTCAGCTCTGCAGGGATAGAAAGCAAAATGGAGTCTCTCTAGTTCTGGGCCTTGTAGGCCTGAGAAGGATGAAATAACCCTTAGCTCTGTCAGAGTACCTACACAAACCATACCAATATGTAATATAAAGTCAGGACTACAAAGGACACATAACTATGTCAAAGCCAATAGGCAATAGATGGATTAGAGTCAAGAATAAGGGATCTATCGTCATATAAAGCAGCTATCCTCTTCTAGGTCTGGAAGAAAGGGCTTAAAAGGGCCAACACAAGGTAAGAATACAGATTATAGATGTTACCAAGCTTAAAGTCATCATCACTCCGAAATAGAGCCAAAAACCATGTCAGAAGAACACTACTCCTAAAAAGAAGTGGGAGAATACTAAACAAACTTCTAAAGAGACGCGTTCTCAGTCCTGAGGAAGGTTTCCTCAAAAGGAGCCCTCTGAAAAGAGATATAACCTCAGGAACAGGGATAATTTGAAAAAACCTGATAGATATCAAGATACCGATACACGTTCCTCTCGTACCTTACAGAAATCGGAAAGAACACAAGAAAGAACGCGTGAAGTCCAAAGACGATCAACACGTTCCAAAAAATTAGAAAACCCAATTTACCAAGAAGAAGGTAGCAGGTCTAAAAATCAGACATGCCGAGGATCTTGAGGACACAAGTCAAGAACGGGGAGTGGGCCCAGACAATGCTAGACAGCGTAGCCTAGGTCACCATAGCTCGCATGATCTTGAAGGATCATCTGGAGACAGTGTACTTGAATGAGCACATCCAAGTTGAAACTGCCAATACCAGGGTTGATTTACCCCATAAATTATAGGAAATAACGCTCCGGATGGAGGGGGACATAACTAGGAAAATAAGAGCACTCTTTTGGGAGAAGCTCTCTAAGGGTTATGACATTCTTCTAGCTGAAAAAGACTGGCCACGAAAAGTTTTCAGGGATTACCCACATGGCGAAGATATCATTATGCCAGCCTTCTCAAATAATATTCCAATTTACTTAAAATACACATATGCCAGAAAATGGGCTGTAGCCCAAGCTCCAGCGTTATATGAAAATCATGTAGGATGGGATGAGGATTCTCCTCACCATAAAATCCAGTTAAAAACTCAATTAACTGCTCAGTGGCAGTATCCAGTTAAGCAAGAAGCTAAAAAACAGGTCAGGGAGATCAACTAGAATACCGAGGGGTGATTGAAACATGCACCTCGTCAATGAACAACCTTTTGGATCCAGTCTCCAACCGAGATAATACATATCGTCTAGTTTTAGATTACAGACATTTAAACTCTTGTTGCAAAACTTTTGCAGTACAAAATGCACACAGTGCAGCAGTTATGAATAACATCGTGCGTAAAAAATATAAAACCACATTAGATATTTCTAACGGTTTCTTCTGTCAAAATATTGCACCAGAAAGTAGGTACTTGACCGCTTTCTCAATTATGGGGACACAGCGTCACTTCTGTCATCTCCCCCAGGGGTTCAAGAATAGTCCGGGGTTATTTTCAGCCAAAGTAACAGAGTTACTAAAAACGTATGATGATGAGGCATTATCTTATGTTGATGACATCTACCTAACAGACGATGACTTGGATAGATACTTGAACAGAGTGAACACCATAATACTTGGATTCGCATCTGAAGGGTACAAATTCAACTTTAAAAAATCAAGAATTGCCCATCTCAGCGTCCTATTCTTAGGATACAAACTTTCAAGTGAAGGCAAAAGCCTGGAAGCCAACTTTTTAGAAAAATGTGTGGTGCTCCAACCTCCAAAAACGCTGAAAAACTTACAGTCAATACTAGGTTTCCTGAATTTCCGGAAGAACTGAGGGGCATATTACCAACAACTAGCGATAATTTTTGTCTCTAACTTGTTTAGAGACAAAAATTATCGCCGCACATCGCCGATTTTTATCGCAGATAAACCTTGCTATTAGCAAGGTTTATCGCAAATGCGATAAAAAACGGCCGCAATGCATGAATATCGCTGAAAAGTCAGCGATATTCATGCATTATCGAGCAAATGCTCTTAGCCATGTTATCCACCTCCCATTGGATAACATGGCTAAGAACTGCTCAGGGCAGGTGTTAGCTTTTGGAGATATTCGCGCTTAGCGCGAATATCTCCAAAAGTTGGTAATAGGAGATAGTGATGTTAGGGACTGTTTCCAGTCGCTAACATCTTGGCACGCCCACTTTGCATGTCATTAGTGATAAATATCACTGACATGCAAAGCGGGGCCCAAGATGGTCGCTATCTCCTATTAGCTGTCACTAACAGGTGTTAGCGACAGCTTGGTAATAGGGAGATAATTCTATCTCCGCTTTCTTGGCTTTTAAAGCCAAAAAAGCGGAGATAAACCCCCTTGATAATATGCCCCTTACATTCTAAATTATGCATAAAGTGTTAAACCTCTCTACGAATTAATCAAACCTGATTTCCAAACAACTAATTGGACTCAAAAACACACAGAAAGTTTGCGTTCAGGCCAAACAGACATGTTAGCTACAACACATTTGCAAACTTGCGTAAACGTACGCAACCTTGTAATCCGAATCATTCCAGGAAGATGCGAATTCACGTACTTAACCATTATTGAAGGAGAAAAAGTACCAATAGCTTATAAATCACACTTGTACACACAAGCTGAAATGAAATTCACTTCTACAGAAAAAATTCTGACAGCTCTTCAAACTGCAGTAGCAAAAGAGAGAGCCCTCGCACAGGGAAAATGCATAATGGTCGTTACACCTGTACCTGCCTTGGAGTCAGTGACGAAAGCAAGCATTCCAAATGCAAAGGATTTACATCCGAGATGGATACAATGGGTTAACTCTCTTGCTGCAACAGACGTTGAATAGGTTTTTCACCCATACTTGAAAACACAAGAATTTATACAATACGAACAAGAATGTCCTCTGCCAACTGAGATGCTGCCTCTAGAACAATATGAATGTATAATGTATACAGATGGATCAGCACAGCCCGCTATTGGGGGTAAACAAGCTTATACTGCTGCATGCGCGATCGTTAAAGGTCGCTGGCGTGATGGAAAATTCCGACCTATGGTCACAAAAACGCAATCTATCGGAGATTGTACAGCTCAGCGAGCTGAACTACAGGCATTCAAGATGTCGCTTGAAAATACTGATCGCGAATTCCCCACACTCATAGTGCGCGATTCGTATTACTGAGTCCAATCTTACAATGTATACTTGCAGAACTGAATTCCAAATGGCTTCAAAGATGCAAAAGGTGGCACAATCAAGCATAAGTTGCTTTGGGAACAAGTAGTTCAATTACAGAAAAAACTACAAAAAAATCACGTGATCCATACACTGAGTCACCAACGTGATGGCGTTCATGTTGCAGGGAATTTATTGGCTGATGGGTATATCCCTGTTGCTTATGCATGATGAAGCCGCAAAGGCAGCTGTGCAAACGGCTTCCGTAGCTGCAATGACTTGTTAAAAAATGAAAGTAGATGGCGAAATAATACAGGCTGTCACCGCTTCCAACAAAGATAGAGGTAAAACATTACCAAAAGGCTTTCCACTCAAATACTCGTATATAACTGATGCAAATAATGTTCCTTTTGCTCGAAACCCTGGAGTGGGTGATAGAGTAATTCCAAACATGGAACATAGATTAGGACTAATTTTAGCAGCACATGAAGGGCTCGCCTCTGCACACGCAGGTGTTTCCACCACAGTGTCGTTATTAAAACAGAGATACTCATGGCCACGCATGAGGAAACAAACAAGAAACTATGTTTGGAATGTGAAATCTGCCAAAAAATGAAAGTTTCAACAGTGAAACGCCCGGCGCAGATGCCCCTTTTAATTTCAGATAAACCATTAGCTTGCATTTTCCTAGACCACTGTGGTCCCTTACAGAAGGATGGCAACTATAAATATATCATGGTAGTAGTGGATTTGTGGTCAAGATTCATTTAGATGTGGCCTCAGCGCTCGGCTGACGCCCAAACTGTTATAAAAGATTTGCGAGTCTTTATCGGCAAATACGCAGTCGGCACGCTACATTCTGACCAGGGTCCTGCGTTTAGATCTCGAGCTTACAAGGAGGCCATGGCCAATCTGGGTGTTGCATTGCGGTATTCTAGCCCATTCCATCCTGAGGGGAATCCGGTTGTGGAGAGAAAAAACGGGGACATAAAGCAATCTATAACAGCTAGGGTATTAGGTTCGGGTGACGGGTGGGTCAAACATCTAATAAATGTCCAACGTAGTTTAAATAATCTGCCAAGAAGTTCTCTGGGTGGAATCACTCCATATGAAATCCCTTTTGGTACTAGAATGATTGTCGAGGACATTGATCATTACACTTCAGTGGTAGAACAAAAACCTTTTGATACCATAGACCTTTTGGCTGTTTTGCAGGACTTAAATGAAACAAGGAGAAGTCAAAGCAACACATTTCAGAAGCCAACAACCACTGAAGGAGAGCCACCTGTCCCAGCAAGGCCTAAATGGATTCCAAAGATTGGGGATCTGGTCAGAGAGAAGATTGCGGACAAGAAAGAATTTGGGCCTTCTTACAGACAACCAGTCCCTGTGCTAGCAATCCACGAATCAGTGCTACTGCCGCCCCTTGCTGGAAGAATGGAGAACAGGTTCGTATCTATCGACCTGGTAAAACCACATCATGTGGCCAATCATAAGCAGTAGGCCAAGTGGACTCCAGTCCAAAGATGTAGCAGACGACCAAATCTGGCTACTACCCAAGAGGTTCAAACTGAGAGACTCATCATCTTTGAGGAATCTGCAGTACGAAAAGAAGGACTATGCAACAAAGCCATGGAACTTGTGCCTTTTGAAACCCAAATAACAGTTTTTCAAGAATCGCCTGTCTACAATGATATAACATCTGACTATACTAATATGACTAGTGATCAGGTAGCTCCAGCGATTTCAAATAATCCTTATGTAATCCCTACAATTGACAGAACTGCCTCTGGCTATTTCATTACCTTTGATACATTTTCCGAAGATCCCAGTGAACCTGAAACAACACCGACAAATAAAACTTTTAAAGAACAAGTAACAGAACTTTTTCATCAACTTGAAAAACTTATCTGGTTTCACCATGGGTTGAACTTTGGATTGTGCTAGGGGTATTTTTCCTCCTACTTTGGCTGACTCTTGTACTAACTTTGGGACTGCTAATAAATGGAAGATATAGTAAAATGGACACAGCAAGTAAGAACATCAACTTACTCCTTAAGCCACACAAATCATCTCATCGTGAACAAAGAGACTTATCATCAGTAAACATCACATCCGTTCCTCTACCTGGTGGTATAGCCTGGGTCAGAACTGATTATGACATCTTCGGTCCTGCAGAGCTGTTGAAGATTCCTCATCAATTCAAGGTTTCCTTGAGTGACTTTGTTTCACCCAGCACATTTTCTGATGATTGGGTCTTTGACACTGTTAATAATATGATGTCAGACTTAGAAATGTCTGCAAAATGTACAAACCATGAATACTTAGAAGGTTCATCAGATTATGAACTAATGTATTGTTATAATCACTATGGTCATCATTATTTGCACAAATCTGCAAACCCTAGAAATGCTTATACTTATAATCAATGGGATCATTGTCCTACACCACCAAAAAGGTAGCTCAAAAACATTCTATGAAAAATTTCCATACTTCTCAGGTTTTAATGTCTCAAATCCAGGAACATTTTACTTTAAAAATGTTAATAAGACAGGAATGAAAAGTATGTTGACTAATACTAAGCAAATTTATTCTGCTGCCTTTTATGCTCAGTTGTCCACATTATGTTTTGACTTTTGGAAAGACGATATTGAGACAAAAACTGTCTGGGGCACAAAAGACTGGCAGGTGCAGGGACTAGAAGCTTTATTTAGAGCCTGTATCATCCCTGAACAAATATTATTTTTAAATGACGCTGTACAACAGACATCTTGTCTTGGCTTAGCTAAGATAAAAGATCTAAACAAACTGTCCATACTGTCTCCACTGCTATTCAACCTTTACATTGCCCCCTTATTTTTGCTTTACAGCAGCTGGAGGTCTCTGTTTACAACTATGCAGACGACCTCCAGCTTATCTTCTCTCTTTCTTCTTCCCCCGTGTCAATATCTAATTTTCAGTTTATTATGACTTTTATCCAGGACTGGATGAACTTCAACCACCTGAAATTCAATCCCGACAAAACGGAACTGGTGTTGACGGGTGGTTGCTCCAGTCCTTGGTCCTCTTCCTTCTGGCCCCTTTCTTTAGGTTCCCCACCCACTCCCGTTTCCTCTGTCAAGACCCTTGGGTTTAAACTCAACAATCAACTTTCCCTCCACTCCCAAGTTAGTGCGGCCGTCTCCTCAGCCTTCCTTTCCCTTCGGACAATCCGCAAAGTCTCCCGCTTTTTTTCTCCATCCACCCTCAAACTCATACTTCTGGCGATGGTGACGTCTCGCCTGGACTACGGCAATGCCCTCTACCATGGCATGCTGGCGTACCTCGTGAGGCGCCTCCAATTGGTCCAAAACCAGGCGGCTCGTCTGGTATTCAATCTACCCAAATCACAACATGTCACGCCCCTTCTCAAATCTTTACACTGGCTCCCTGTCCAGCAACGTGCCCTATTCAAGCTCGGCTGCATCATCTTCAAAGCTCAAACTCAAACTCATACATCTACACCTGATAGTAAGAACACTTCAGAGGGGGTAGTCGATGTAAAACATTTTTACTTAAAAACAGAGCTGATCCTGATTGGAAGAAATGGTTGATCTGGTCCACAGACACAAACAACTGTCAAGATAGATTCCTGAATAAGACACAAGGGTTTACATTCACTAGGTCAGATCCAAGATATGTCCAGAGACAACATCCAGGGGTAGTAAACAACATACAGTGTAGGAAAACTGTGCCTTGAATGGCTACAAAAGTCCACACTTACAGAGGTAAAACAACTCTTTACTTAAAGATGGCGTTGATTTAAGGGACTTCTTACAAGGACCTGTAAAGCTGCGTCATAAACGTTTTATATATGCTGGTATGAATGCCATTTACAATGAAGCTTGGAAGGTGACACAAGCAGAGACTGCAGAACGAATACGAGAAATTGATTGTATTAATTTAGAGAAATCTCTCTCTGTAGTTGACAATGGGTTAACGACTCTGTCATCCAGAATTTATTCCTTGGACAGCATAGTATCCTCTGCCATAGACATAATGGAACAGGACTTGCTCATGTTACAACATGGACAGTCACAATTACGTTCTATAATGCTTTTAGGCTGGACGTTACAAAATCTTCGTTCTGGACATGTGCCATGGCGTCTGATCAACACCACGTCATTGTTTTCTGAATTTAAACTTACAGATAAAAAAATCAGTTTGGCACAAAGAGGAACAGACTATGTGGTGCTGAGCATTGAAAAACTGGAAAGATTACCATTAACTGTTTTGGAAATACCTGCAACAGAATGGCTAATACATGGAACAATCACTCTGCCTGTCACAATTTTCCATTTTCAATATTGTTTGAAACATATAGCAGCTGGCGTATATGAAAGGTTGGGTAAAGAATACATCAAGTCAACCTGGGAATTACCATACACACACAGATGTTGGAAAGGGGGAAAAGAAGTATTTCTTAGTGGTACAAACTGCAAAAGCGCTCTAAGCGGTACACTTTTATGTCAGGGTATTAACTTACACAGAGCCTGTGACGGTTCTTCGACCAACTTATCCTGCCACCTGCAAGGTTCTCCAGCTGCAGTGATAGATCCAATTTTTAGGCAGCTTTCGAATGGAAGCTATATTATGTTGAATTATCACAGCTGCTGCGGCATGTTGCCAGGAATAGCCTATCTCGTACCTGTGTCAGCCAGGGTCACTTGTTGTATGCAAGTATTGTTTCCAAAAACTAGGACAGACACGGAGGCGTCATTAAGGCCTTCACTGAACATCTCTTCTATACAAATTGATACTTTAAGCAGAATGAAAGCCATTCTTTTACAAAAAACTGTGCCACTGACCTCGTCCAAAGAGATGTATGAACTACAAGTTGCAAGGTCTTCTGCAGAGATACATGCCCTTTTATCCACAAACTGCCCTATACATTTCATAGAAATGTTAGGTTATATCTTAAACATGTCTGATACCAGTAGTATTGTACATGTATTTAAGACAGTTTTTTCGAGACTGTTAACACCCTTTGAAGCAGTCCTCAGCATATTTCCAAACTTCGTGCACTTTGTGTTCGGCGGCCTGCCTCTCATTTTGGGACTCGTAACAGGAATACTATTTTTGTTCCTTCTGCTCTGATATGGCAAATCCAGTGACCAGCGACACCCAGATTTCCGTGGAGAACACTCTCCTGGCAATGAAGTGTCGTGAGCGCATGGTACAGATTATGGGCTTGGCTTGTTTTGGAGATCTGAATACCACATTGTTTCTATCATTCTGACCAATCTGGCAAGTTGCATCTTACCTGTTCTACGATGCCTGCTATGTGGAGAAGATTGCGTGTTGGACACCTGTCTGACACTCCCATCAGTCCTGCCAACGGATGTTGATGCTTTGCTTGGTTCGGTAACGGTCCATGCATCGTGTTGTCCCCAGCGGCTACCAATCCTGATGACGGCATTCATTGAGGTCTCACAGACGCAAACTGCTGACGGTGAGATACGTGGATCGACAGGCACACAGGTACCATCTCCATCTCCTTTGAACATTGCTAATGCGGCTAACGCTGGCGGCGATGCTTCACATTTTTGTGCAATCGGTCTACTTAACGAAGTAGTCCAACTTTCACCTACTGTGGTAGACGAATTTTTTACCAGCTTAGAAGATTTGATGTTTTCTCCAAATAATGAGACTGACTTTTGAAATTAGCACACAGCGTTCTATGGACTCTGTATTCAACCTTCACTTTTCAAAATAAAACTTCGAAGTTTGACATTTTTTCAGGATTTGACTTTTTTCAAAAATGTAACTTTTTTTGGCACAAAGTAATCTGCTTAAAGTAGAACTATTCTTAGAGAACAAGAATTCTGTGAAAACTTCCAAGTGACAATATTTCACCTTGTCCACAACCAAAACAATTTATATATATTCTATTAATTGAATGGTCTTGACTTTTCTTCTGTAATTAAGAGCTGTTTTATAAATGTAATTTCATGATTCATTCGGTTAGCATTTCCAAATGTCATACTATATGCTTTGAATGAAAACATTGCTTTTAAAAATGCGTACGGCACAAATGCTCATTTTCGTGTACAACCATTTCGAATGCATTTTTTTTTTGAGTGGGGTTGTTAAGACATCATGCTTTAGATATGTTTTAAATGCTTAGAATTTAGTAATGTTGAACATAATAAAGTGGAGTGGGTGTTGTATGGCGTTTTAGGATCCGAGCGCAATTTTCCAGATTCATGCCCTTATATAGGTACAATTCACATTGCCCTAATATAGGCATAGAAATCCCACCCATATTTAGACATAGCCCATGCAGTCCAAATACAGGCATGGCTACTTCCACCCGTACCAAAACGTCACAACGATTTCTTGGAAAATCAGCTTCAGCAGTCAGGGACATCCCCTTGCTTGAATATTGATTTGTCCAAGAACTCATGGAGTTTACAAAGAACTACCATTCCCTTAGGGTTCTTTACTGATGTTATTATGCTCAACTTTATGTCAAACTAGACACCTTCAAGGTATAAATATGCCCTCGATTGCTCTAGCAAACACACGGTGGTTTGGAGCAGTTCGACTATCTACTTGCCCGACACAGCTCGCTACAGCAAGTGCCGAAGGAAGTTGACCCTCCAGCTGAAGCACTGATCGAGAAGCTGTCCATTCTCTCGCTGAGAATCCAGCTCCAGTGTTTCCAAGCTCCCCTTGTGGGGTGTTGGGAAATCGAGTCTGAGACAGAGATACCAGACCTCCTTCATTCTAAACTAAGGTATGGAGCTGATTAGACCCTAAGAGAAATCTTGGATAGATTCTTGGCAAAGAAACTAAAACTACACTACACTCTGTTTCTCTGAGTGCTTTCTCCTGCTTTTGACTTGTTTTATTCTGCGTTCCCCTTCTTTTACCTCATTTTTCTGAGTGCTTCCTTCTGCTTTCCACTCATTTTTTACTGCTCTCTTCTTTGTCTCCCCACTTGCTCCTTTTTTTGCCTCGTTTTTTGCTGGGTTCTCCTTCATTTCCCCCATTTTTCTGAGTGCTTTCTCTTGCTTTCCCCTTATGAGGTCAAGCCTATGCAGCGCATATGTGCTGGCTGGAAGACCTGCTGTATTCAATACAGGACTTTGCTCCCACCTGCTGCCTTCCCTTTAGTTCCGTGCAGTGTTGTTCTTTTTAGCTGCCTCCTAATGGGTTCAGGCATTGATACCTTACTTCAGTTTTTCTGCAAAGCATCACTGCCTAACTACAGTGTCTTTCTGCTTTCATTCTTTATCTGATCAGGGGAGAACTATTTTTTTCTAATTGTTGTTCCACGGCACGAGTCATGCTCGTCTTTGCTGCCCATGCTGCCAGGCCCAGCTCCCAGGGTGACTTAAAGCATGCAGACCTTGGGTGCCTTTCTGACCGCGTGCACCCAGCTCTTCCAAATAACACATCTGGCGCCTCTCCTACTTCTCCCCTAATTGTATCACTACAGCACGCCTTATTTATTCTTTAAATATGGCAGGTGCGCATTGCTTTTGTTCTGCATGGTACGTCACACAGTGGATACTTTACTCAAGCTACAGCAAACAAATGACGGACGGAATGCTGAAAATGCAAACATTCTCCCCCAGTCAAAAGATCTGGGTTAAATCCATTGTTCTTTTGCCCACTATGCCACTCCAGTTTGGACCCAGCCATATGACCCTGTGCCTCATGGGAACAGTCCAGAACGAGCTGCCAGACCAGGTCCTTCCTGGACCGGAAACAAGCATCCTGGGACCGGTTTCAGGGTATGTCATTCATCGAGAGCGTTGTGGCCTTGAATGGGAACTTTTTTGTACACTGCTATGCGTCATGGTATAGTACTGCGCACGCTTTCGTACTTTTTTTAATCACCATATCGCCCCCTTTATGGGCCATGTGCATATCTTTTGATATAGACGGGTGCAGCACTTTATGTTTCAGCACGGGGCTCGCTTTTGTGTATCTTGTTTCCGATTCTTGTGTGAAACATCTGCTTCCCCATCACCTCTGTCTCGACCCCTCATCTCGTGGCAAGGGGGTGGGCGGAATGCAAGGGCAACGGTGCCAGGACACAGGGGCGTAGGAGTCTAAACAGCGGACTCATGGCCATGGCCAGGAATCCTGTTATTACTTAACATCTGGTTTCATTCTCCAACATCTGCCGACCACCATTGCAGAGCAAATCATCATCTGCAAGGACAGAGCGCCGACAGCAAGTGGGTCAAAGGAGTCGAGTGCAAGGTGAGGCAGTGCAGAAACATGTTTGTATGGCAGAGTCAGTGCGCAATAATCAGTCACCACATGTAGCCGAGAGTCCTTGGAGTTAAGGTTCGAGGAAGGGTAAGCCAACAGTGGTTTTCACACATCAGATGGCAAAGTGTTCTGCATCGGTGGCCAAGGTGCTGGCTGTGTGCCCTCTTGTAGAGGAGAAGCCCACTTTTGGATGCATTCTTAAGTGCCTGGTATCAGGGCAAAGGCATGCGTAAAAGTTGTGAGTTTAATTACTGAAGGATATCCTACGATGCTATGTTTGGACAAAATATTGGGGCATATTAACAAGGGCTTTATCTCCGCTTTTCTGCCTTTAAAAGCCAAAGAAGCGGAGATAAAAATATTGCCCCTATCAACAACAGGGTGCTACATGCAAACTTGCATGTTAGCACCCTTTTTCACTACACTTCCCTTTGCATCTCTAATGACATGCAAAGTGGGCGTTCCAGTGCAAAATAATAAGGGAAATGTCGCTAAGCTTCACGCTAATCTTTTGGAGACAAAAAGAAGCAGCGCTAACCACGTTTAACACTTCTTTTTTACGTCCCCTAATTTTCAGACTTAGCCATGTAATCCAATGGGAGGTGGATTACATGGCTAAATCCACCATGGGCTATAAAAAGGATATCCCTATCCTTGCAGTTTTATCGCTGCATTACCACCGATAACCTCCCAAAATGCCGCTATCGCTGGATTTTTTATCGCCTGGGTGGTTAGCGTTGTTAATAACGCGATAACCAGGCAATATTATCCAGCGATAGCGGGTGTTAAAAAACTTAACGCTAAGCACCCTTAGCGTTAATTTTCCCTGTTCCTTGTTAATATGCCCCATCGTTTTAAAACTATTGGGTGACAGAAATATAAAAATTGAAATATCCTGAAACACAAATATTGTGATGCACAAATATCATTGAGAAGAATATCGTTTTTGAGGTAAGTATTATCGTTGTAAATATTATTGCTGTTTTGATATTGTTATCACTAATATAGTGGTTAACATTTTTGTTTTTAAATGATTTTCATGCGTTGTAATTGATTATTAATTTTATGAGTTACTAAGTTATTATTATGTGTTGTTCATATAAAAGTTATTAATTAGTTTAAAAATAGTGCATGTAATTTTAAGTGCTTTATAATTGTTAATAGTAATTTATAGTGTTGTAGGGGTTGTTGGGTATGTAAGGCAATAGGGTGGGAAGTAAGGGGTCGATTAGGATGGCGGTGAATCCGCATCCTCCGGGCCGGCGGAAGCCACCGCCAGCCCGGAGGCTGCGGATTCACCCCTGCGGACCTCCAAAACACCACCAGCCACATTAGATGGCGGCGGGATTAGCGGCGGACGGCAAGTCCGTCCGCCGCTGATCCGCGAGATGTTCTCTGAAATTTGGTGGCGGTGTCTGCAAGACACCACCAGCCAAATTACGATGGGTTTGGAAACATGCTTTTCCGCGGCTGATTTTCCGCCGTGGAAAAGCATGTGGACCAATGCTTCTGGGGGCCCGTTGCGGGCCCCCAGGGTGTTGTGGTGTGGAGGTTGCACATGGGGGGTACCTAGGGTACCTGCCTGCATATGCATGTACAAAGCGGCATTTATATGCAAAGCATGCAATTTTTACCTTGCGGCGGGCGCTGCATCAAGCAGCACCCGCCGCAAGGTTAAATATACGGGATGTGACCGCCAGGGTGGCGGTCACATCCTAATTTGCACGGAGAGACCGCCGCTTCCCCTGCAGACGGTCCCTCCACCTCGGGGGTGGCAGACGGACGCAGGTCCGTCCGCCATCCATTATTATTCATATTTATTATGAAATGTATGTAATGCTGATATATTTTCATTTCATGTTACTTGAGGGCTGTTAGGTTTGTAGAGCTATAAGGTGGGAAGTTAATTAAGTAATGTTTAGTTAACAATCATTATTATTTTTTTAATTATGCAATTTATGGAATACTTATTTATTGTACTTACATTTTAGTTAGTGGCTGTTGGAGGAGTGTAGGATGGAAAGTTAATTACGTTATAATTACCAAATTATTTTTAGTTAATAAATTTTTTAATAGATTTTTTATTATGTAAAATATGGAATACTGATTCATTTTACTTATATTTTAGTGAGGGGTGCTAGGTTTGTAGTGGTATAGGGTGGGAAGTCAAGTAATAATTAATTACCTGTTAAATATTACTTGTAAATGGATCCTTTAATTGAATCTTAAATATGTAAATTGTGGAATACTTATTTCATTTAATTTTATTTTGGTTGCAGGATGCTAGATTTGCCGGGTTGTAGGGTGAGGCGTTAATTAAGTCATAATTATTTAACAATTAGTTATTAATTGTTAATTATTTAATTTATTTCAAATATGTAAGTTATTGATATATATATTTTGTGTTACATTTTAGAAGCAGGATGCTTGGTTTGTAGGGGTACAAGCTGTAAAGTTAATTAAGTTAATTAAGTAATAATTGAATAACAATTATTTATTAATGGCTAATACTTTTTTATTGAATAGTATTTTTTAATTGATTAATTACATTTAGTAAATATAAACATGCACATTTTTTTAAGGCCCACTGCAGGGCTGTAAATATGAATTGTTATTAACTACAATCATGTAGACCCCACCGAAGGGTAAGAATTGGCAGCAACCAAACTAGGAAATTCAGCATGCTTTGTAAAATACTCACCAACATGCACGTCTTAACTTTTGGGAGCGTCTGCAAAATTCCAGCAGCTTATGATTAAGGAGTGGGGGCTCCGAAACTGGTCAGGCATAGAAATGAAAATCCGGACTGCAAATGCTAGTTTCCCTTCATTCAGGAATTCAGAAGAATTATTGCTCTTGAGGGCGTATTCATTTTTTGGACATCAAGGAAGGCATAGATAATATAATAATAATATATATATTTTATGCTAATTAACAATTTTTCTTATTACTATTTTATTATTTTTTCTACAATCACAGGGTTATTCATATATATGTTATGTGTTTGAAGTGAAGTTTTTTCTCTACTGTCACTTAGACTGCAGTAGGAATAGTATATGTTCCCCTCCAAATCCAGCACTTTCCCTGCTGTTGCATAAACTAGAGTACGAATATATATTTAATATTCTTTGACTCCTATAGTTTTTAAAATATTGGTCAAATGGATTTTATAGCATGAATTATTTTATTTTTTATATTTTATATTATTTGTTTTTATTTTTATATTTATTTTAATGTATAGTCATTTTGTAAATGTGTTTTATGGATGTTTAAAATTTAAATATTGTATTCATTGTCAACATTAACAGTTACATTTTTTACATTTTTTAATGGTTTTATTGTGTAAATATATACACATACACACATATATATATATATATATATACACATATATTATATATATATATATATATATATATATATATATATATATATATATATATATATATATATATATATATATATATATATATATATATATATATATATATATATATATATATATATATATATATATATATATATATATATATTCACAGTAGATAGTTCATCCAAACCTTTCATTTCCCAAACTCTGCATTTTCTTTCCAAGCAGGTTGACTGCCTGATGCGTTTCAGAGCAACATTCTCCTTTCTCCCAGGCTTGCTGGCAGTTCACGGATATAATTACAAAGCCTCTCCTCTCACCTTGCATGCTTTTGTAATGATTGCCCTGCAGTGGGCCTCTCAGTGAGTGGCAGTGTTCATTCATGCTGGGAGTTGAAGTAAGTATAATTCCGATTCTCACCCTTCAGTGGGTTCTGTTAATAATGAAACAATTAAAACATTTTATTTGACCTTCCAGTGGGCCCCAGAAAGCAAATCTGGTTTGCATTTCCAAAGATCCACTGCGCTGTGCCTGCTCGGAATGGTTCAAAGCAGCAGCCCCAAATTACTTTTTGGCTGGTGGTGCAATCTTCCACGGCTGGACTGCCGTGTGTTAATGTTCCCATGATGAGCCCTATATATACACACATATATATAAAATATGTATAGTGTAACATAATTAATGAAAATATTACCATTATATTAATTCTATTATTATTTTACATTCATTATTATGAATTATAAATATATATAGACCCGGAGGTCATAGAAAAGACTACTTGGCTTCAAATTAGTAGCGGTTTCTTCAAGTGTAAAACTTGTAAGTCCTGTACTCATGGTATAAATAAGAAAACATTCATAGATGGTTTTAGTGATAAGGAGCATTGGATAAACAAGGTGCTTACCTGCAAAACTGAATTTTCCATCTATGTCCTTCAGTGCCCATGTCAACTAAGATATGTTGGAAGCCCAAAACATGCAGTCCATAAGCGCATCCTGCAACATCTTAGGGCTATAGTAAATCAAGACAACACCTATCCTGTAGCCAGGCATTTCAGAGAATTCCATCATATTGATAACAAAGGGCTTAAGTTGTATGTCATTGATGCAGCCATTGCTCCGTAAATTAGAAACGAAATACATTTTACAGCTAGACACCAAACAGCCAGGGGGCCCTAATATAACTGAGGACTTACACACCAGTTTATATTAATTTCCGGTTGGATTTATTTTTCCATGAAATACAGTGATTTTTTATCTTAGCAGGAAAGACCTGAGTCTGGTCTTAACTGTTTGATAATTATTTATTGTTTTGAACTTACAATATGACAAAGGTTTTTTAACAGGTTACCTTTTACTCATTTTAATTCATGGTAGCCAACCGATGAGTCCTCTGTTTGAGTAGTCAGATATAGCCCAAGACCTGAATTTCCCAGTGGTGGGAATCGGACAGCTGTAGGCGGTAGAAATCCCATTTCCCCCCCATGTTATGTATATGACCTGGGTCCTTATTGAGTTTTGAACATTCAAAGTATATTTGCACAATCCATTCATTTAAATTATACTTGCATTGAAACTATAACTGATTACGGGAAAATACGGGTATAAGTAGCATATGAAATACAGATTTTCTATTTAAACTTTACTTCTCATTAGATGAGTGTGACTGGGCTCTGTCCACCCTAATGGAAGTTTTATTTCCCCGAATGTTTATAGCTGATTTTAATGCAACATTTGCACTTTAAAACCCGCTCTCTTTTTTCACATTTACTGAAGGTCAACGATCTGTGATTTTTTTTCATATTAGCTGGAAGACAGAAATGATTAACAATGTAGGGATTTATCCCAAGATTTACTTCACATGTCCAAAATTGAACTATGGGCAACTGAATATGTATAATCTATTATACTGTGATCCGCTGTTTGCAGTCATTGATACAAGGCATAATGGTATTAATACAGTACTGAGATAGGCGAGACTGGCACAGATAGAAGATGTATGAACACATTTTCCCATAGACACAGAATGGGTAAAACCCTTTGATACATCTGGCCCATTGATTCTATTCCTTGTCTTCCGCTTACCATAACTTCGGTTATGGATTTAACCCAGGAAAAGATATTACTTTGAACAGGCACTAAAAATTATGTTTTTCTTGGAGGCGCTATTTTACACTGTGGATTTAACCATGCGATTTGTAACCTCTAAATGAAATGATGTATATTGCAATGTTTTGCACATGTGCGCACAATTGCACATAGATAGCGAATTTTGCACATTGTTCAAGGTAAAACCAGTACTACATGGTCCAATTAGGTTATATGGAAATTACATCGCTTTGTATGACCATTACAACTGCCACTGAACGAGTTCTAGTATATCTTCTTTGTCTATTGCTAATCCAATCACATGATCGGTTTCACACTATGCACAGTTGTTGGGCCCGGCACTTTTGTCAGGTTCACCCCGAGACTTTTTGCTTTTTCCTAACCTGTTTCTGTTTGTGCTGATTTTAGGCCTCTGCACACTTTTTCACTGTGGTACAGTGTAAAGTGCGTGAGCTCTCTGTGTATGTGTGGTGAGTGACCTGCCCTCCCATAGGAATGAATGGGGAATATGTATGCCCATGGTAGTTCCTGATGTGTGGGGAGTGCAGGGTCGAGTTTGGTATGTGCGAACTCGTGAGATTGAATGCTGCGTAATGATATATGCGGCATGAATGTGTCTAGTGTAGAAGTGTCACTTTTAGAAGTTGGCATATTTGTGTAATTTGTGTCTGGCGTGTGATTGGCTGGTGAGCCTGGCTCCAAGAGTCTGGGAGGTTCTGCCCCGGTGGTGGATGGAGTGTTTAGCATGCTGATGTGAGGGGAGGAGTGAGCCTGGGCCTGCTTGTGGAATGACCATCTGGTTTGAGGGTCCTGAATGGGTCTGGGTTTTCCCCACACAATGCTGGCTCCACCCCCTGGGGTGCGTCTGATGTCCCTAGCCTGGCCAGTGAAAGGAATTCCCTATAACCAGTTCTAGCTGGTTCTCACACTGCCAGTGCCCTTTAGACAAAGGATTTTGGGTATAAAAAGGGTGCTGTGACACTCTAAAAATGTTCTTGTTTCTGACTTGAATCCTGCCAGGGGCGTGCTGCTGCTTGGGCTCAGGAGAAAGGCTTGCCTCCCTGGGCCCTGCCCAGCCCCTGGATGCCTGGAGGACTTCTGGGGGACCCTCTGCCTTGCCTGGGCGGATAGGGGGACTTTGCTTTGCCCTGGATACCTGATGGACTGCTGCAGGTCAAGAGGGACTTTGCTGCTGGACTTTTTGTGCCTTTAGCGCTGGTAGCACTTTGCTTTCACTGTTAAGCGCTGAGAGCGCTTTATTCCTGCTCTAAGCACCTGGGAGCGCTTCATGGTTACTTCTGCACCTTGGTTGGTCCTATAGCGCTTCGGAGCGCTTCGTTGGTGAGCCGATCGAGTGCCCACCTTGATTTATTATTTTAAAGAAGCCGGTGCCCACCAGGCATTTGCCTCCAATTCACCGCCGCTACCCTGGGCTTGAAATCACCAGAAGAACTGAAGGCGCCGCGCTCTCATTTGCGGACCTGGTAGGCTCGCCCTGTGAGGCCGCGAGAGGATTGAGCCGCTGGTGGAGGCTTGTTTCGGGGTGCCGCGCTCCGATTGGCGGATTCTCCAGAAGAGGCTGGCTCATCCAGGAGCCGCGCTAAGATTGGCTGACTCCTGGAAGAGCTGCAGCGTCACGAGGGGCTCGCCGTGCAAGTCGCGCCCCGATTGGACCAGCCACTGCGTCTCGTTCTTAGAGGAGACGCCGCCGGAATAGCACGTCCGAGGTGAGGAGAAGAGCCGCTGGACTGCCAGCCTGCACGAGGGAGTCGCGCAGATCATCCCCCAGCGAGGCCGCATTCTTGTGTGACCCACATGGGTCCCGGGGGCATTCGTCCTGATCTACTGAGGGCCCAGAGGGGCTCGAGGTGCCCCCTTTGAAAATACGAGCCAGTGAGGCTCCGGGGGCATTCCCAGTAGCCGAGTCCCCTGAGGAGGGACTCCAATGTTACCCCATATTTGTGCTCGAGCCAAGAGAGGCTCAGGGGGCCATTTTGTTTGTTTAAAGCCCAGAGAGGCTCCGCAGTGCCACTGGTTGATTTACGAGCCCAGTGAGGCTCGAGGTGCCATTGTTTTCAGAGCCTGAGGGATCCATGGGCCATAATTGTTGAAGATCCTGTGTGACTCCAATGTTTGGGGCATGTGATATGCCCAGAGCCTGCGTGGTTCTAGCAGTGGGCGCAGTTTGTGCCTAAGGGTCAGTGAGGACCCTGTCGCAGTTTTGATTCCCAGCTGCCCAGCAATTAGTGGGCAGCTGCACCGTTAAGGTCTTGTGATGTTCCCAGGTGCCCAGCAAGTACTGGGCACCTGCAACGTTTAGGTTTTGCGCCGGTGGCGCACCCCTGACTGGCGCTGCATTGGCAGCGCGCCCTGACATTCTGGACACAGGGCTCTTTAGTCCCTTTATTAGATGAGGGCTGGTATGTGATTTATTTAGGCGCAATGTGATTATCTATGTGATGGTAATTGCCTAATGTGAGTTTTGCGCAATGTGATGTGGTGCTAGGAACTGTAATGCATTTAATACGATTACGCACCTTGATCTTACACCTCTGAATGTTTTTGGGCATCATGTGTTTTTGCGCTATTGAGTTATGTTCTGGCACCTCTGAATGTTTTTATGCATCATGTGTCTTCCTGGATTTTACACCTCTGAATGTGTTGGTTTATACATCATGTGTTTTTCCTTCCCTGCACCTCTGAATGTGTTTTTGATGCATCATGTGCCTTGTTATTACACCGCTGAATGTATGTTTTATGCATCATGTGTTTTCCTTCCCTACACCTCTGAATGTTGTGATGCATCATGTGTAATGTGTTCTTGCTTATACCCCTAATTGTATTGTGATACTTAGGTGGTTGTTCTTTCTAGTACAGGTGGTCCTAGTGAGGTCCTGGTTCCCTGCGTGACATTTCTCCTAAGGTGTTTAGGGTTTCATAGGTGGTACTTACCTGTTCCCAGTAGTTACTGGATGTGATCTATAACTGGTATTTTGTGCTATACTTATTCTAAGTTCTAGAAGTGCTATTTCTAAAAGTGTTGATTATGACAGTGGCCCATGTGGCCCTGTCCTGTAAATAATCCTTGTGAATATTGCCCGTGCCAGATGGCACAATGTACATTTGTGACTTCTATCTGATGTGTTTTTACAATACAGAAGTTATTTTTATATAACCCTGTGTGGAGTTCCTTTTGTGGTGTGCGTAGGATGTTGTTGCTGTTGTGTGCTGGCGCAAATGCTTTACACATTTCCTCCGGTATAAGCCTGTCTGCTCGTGCCAAGCTACCAAGGGGGTGAGCAGGGGTTATCTTGGCGTGTGACTCCCTTGCCCTGACTAGAATGGTGGTTTCTGCCTAGCTTTGGCGTCAGCCTTAGCCAACCAGAAATAGCCAGTTCTAACATTTTTGGACAGCGGTGAGGATTAGGACTTGTGTTTGCGCAGTGTCACAGCGACAGCTGGCTACATTACAAAACTCTGCATTTTTTAGATAGTCAGATGTTTGGGATTATTGTTTTTGATTTTTTGTTTTTCCTCAAGAGTGTCATTTTCAGATGGTGTTCCGGCGCTTTTATGTTTAGTGGCAGATGAGAGAAAATTACAGGGCGGGACGCCAGTAGAGGGGGAGGTTCCCATAGATTAGGAATTCTTGCTGGGTCCAGTGCCCAATCCCTGTTCCTGTCCCTGTGTGGGTAGATGGAAGAGAGTGATGGTTGGAGGAGAAATGACTAGCTCGGGAGGGTGGTTATCCCCTGAGTGTAGTGTGTGTGTCTGGATTCCCCAGTATGGTAGGATCCAGTGGTGGCAGCTAAAAAATATCCAGTGCGTGAAGTCCCATTCCCAGTTCCCAGAGTATGGTGCCTAGTGCTCAGTAAGAGGGGTACAGGTTGAGAGTCAGAGGCAATGAGGAACTGTCTCACCGGTCTGGAGGGGGGGTGTGTGGATGAGTGGTGTGTTGAACTGGAGGAGTTGGTGTGTTTTTTTTTTTAAGGAGCTTGCACGTGAGGTGTACCTCTGGTGGTGTGCAGGAGGTCCTGCAGAGGCACTGGATAAGAAGGTGGACGTCTGGCGGTGTGCTAGATGTCTTGCAGAGGCATTAGGGAGTGAATCTAAAAGTAGTGTCTTGTGTATCTGATGATCCTGTGTAGGGGAAGAGGTTCATGTGTAGCCCAGCTAGGTCCCAGTAGGATGGTAGGGGAGTAGGGGCTCACGTCCTGTCTCAGTGGAGGCGGAGTGAGTGTGGGACGGTGTGTCCCATGTTGGCCCGAAACCCTATCTCAGGGCCTGGAGGGTTCCCTAAGGGAGCGCCAGGTCAGGGGCCTAGGCTGTACTTACAGGTCATTTGAGGAGGATCTTCCTGTGTCTAGAGGATGGGGAGTGTCTATAACCAGAACTCTGGCGGTCCTGGTGTTGGGCAGTACCACTCCTAGTGGAGGGTGCAGAAGTCCTGGTGTTGAGAAGTACCGCTCCTAAGTGGAGGGTGCAGAACTCTGGAAGGGGGTGCAGAGGGACGGTGTACTTCTGACCCCGGTGCAACCTGAGGGTTTAGATCCTAGGTTGGGAGATTAGGAAGCTTCCAGGTCAAGAGGAATCTCTACCAAAGTGGATCAGCTGAAGAGACTGAGGGGGCTGCCCTTGCTGTGTGATCTGGGGCTCACCTGCAGTTTGTTGTTTCTACTAAGGTAGAGGAAAGGGGACTTTGCTGTGTGCTGTGTCCCCCCACCTGCTTGAAAGAGGACTTTGCTGTGTGCTGTGTCCCCCCCACCTGCTTGAAGAGGAACTGTGCTGTGTGCTTTGTACCTCAGAAGTGAAATAGTTTCCAGGTGGTAGACCAGTGATGGAGTGAGGTCCTGATCTGGTAGGAGAATTGTGTTCTAGTGAGTGCTTCCCTGTGAGGGTGCGGAAACCCAGAAGTAGAGGTAGGGTGGGGCATTCTTGCCCGTGACCTCTGGTCAGCCTAAGGGTAGGGTCCCTAGGTTGAAGGATCAGTGGTATTTGTAGCTACACTGAGAGGGAGAGTGGAGAATGGCTATTGTGGGCCAGGGGTTACTGCCCCCCACTCTGTGGATTGGTCAGGACCTGTGATATTTGGATGGCCTAGGGCCTGGTCCTGGCGGTGGACCGCTAGAGAGTACCAGTGGGGTATCCTAGTTGGGTCAGAGAGTTCTGGTTTGGAGGTAACCAGGTGGGTTCAGAGTGGCGTAGAACCGGATGGTGTCCCTGCCGTGCGGGGACACTCTGTGTCCGTGTTTTGTCGCCCAAAGCAGGGAAGCCCATCAGTGGAGTGCTTGGTCTACCCTGCGTTTTGGCTGGAAGGGGGTTGTGTTGGACCCGGCCCTTTTGGCAGGTTCACCCCGAGACTTTTTGCTTTTTCCTAGCCTGTTTCTGGAACCTGGTGGTGGTGATTTTAGGCCTCTGCCCACTGTTTCACTGTGGTACAGTGTAAAGTGCGTGAGCTCTCTGTGTATGTGTGGTGAGTGACCTGCCCTCCCATAGGAATGAATGGGGAATATGTATGCCCATGGTAGTTCCCGATGTGTGGGGAGTGCAGGGTCGAGTTTGGTATGTGCGAACTCGTGAGATTGAATGCTGCGTAATGATATATGCAGCATGAATGTGTCTAGTGTAGAAGTGCCACTTTTAGAAGTTGGAATATTTGTGTAATTTGTGTCTGGCGTTTGATTGGCTGGTGAGCCTGGCTCCAAGAGTCTGGGAGGGTCTGCCCGGTGGTGGATGGAGTGTTTAGCATGCTGATGTGAGGGGAGGAGTGAGCCTGGGCCTGCTTGTGGACTGACCGTCTGGTTTGAGGGTCCTGAATGGGTCTGGGTTTTCCCCACACAATGCTGGCTCCACCCCCTGGGGTGCGTCTGATGTCTCTAGCCTGGCCAGTGAAAGGAATTCCCTATAACCAGTTCCAGCTGGTTCTCACTCTGCCTGCACCATTTAGACAAAGGATTTTGGGTATAAAAAGGGTGCTGTGACACTCTAAAAATGTTCTTGTTTCTGACTTGAATCCTGCCAGGGGTGTGCTGCTGCTTGGGCTCAGGGGAAAGGCTTGCCTCCCTGGGCCCTGCCCAGCCCCTGGATGCCTGGAGGACTTCTGGGGGACCCCTCTGCCTTGCCTGGGCTGATAGGGGGACTTTGCTTTGCCCTGGATACCTGATGGACTGCTGCAGGTCAAGAGGGACTTTGCTGCTGGACTTTTTGTGCCTTTAGCGCTGGGAGCCCTTTACTTTCACTGTTAAGTGCTGAGAGCGCTTTATTCCTGCTCTAAGCACCTGAGAGCGCTTTATGGTTACTTCTGGACCTTGGTTGGTCCTATAGCGCTTGGGAGCGCTTCGTTGGTGACCCGATCGAGTGCCCACCTCGATTTATTATTTTAAAGAAGCCGGTGCCCACCCGGCATTTGCCTCCAATTCACCGCCGCTGCCCGGGGCTTGAAATCGCCAGAAGAACCGAAGGCGCCGCGCTCTCATTGGCGGGCCTGGTAGGCTCGCCCTGTGAGGCAGCGAGAGGATTGGGCCGCTGGTGGAGGCTTGTTTCGGGGCGCCGCGCTCCGATTGGCGGATTCCCCAGAAGAGGCTGTGGGGTCGAGAGGGGCTTGTCCAGGAGCCGCGCTAGGATTGGCTGACTCCTGGAAGAGCTGCAGCATCACGAGGGGCTCACCGTGCAAGTCGCGCCCCGATTGGACCAGCCACTGCGTATCGTTCTTAGAGGAGCCGCCGCCGGAGGAGCGCGTCCGAGGTGAGGAGAAGAGCTGCGGGACTGCCAGCCTGCACGAGGGAGTCGCGCAGATCATCCCCCAGTGAGGCCGCATTCTTGTGTGACCCACATGGGTCCCGGGGGCATTCGTACGGATCTACTGAGGGCCCAGAGGGGCTCGAGGTGCCCCCTTTGAAAATACGAGCCAGTGAGGCTCCGGGGGCATTCCCAGTAGCCGAGTCCCCCGAGGAGGGACTCCAACAATGCTGCATATTTGTGCTCGAGCCTAGAGAGGCTCAGGGGGCCATTTTGTTTGTTTAAAGCCCAGAGAGGCTCCGCAGTGCCACAAGTTGATTTACGAGCCCAGCGAGGCTCGAGGTGCCATTGTTTTCAGAGCCTGAGGGCTCCATGGGCCATAATTGTTGAAGAGCCTGTGTGGCTCCAACGTTTGGGGCATGTGATATGCCCAGGGCCTGTGTGGCTCCAGCAGTGGGCGCAGTTTGTGCCTTAGGGTCAGTGAGGACCCTGTCGCAGTTTTGATTCCCAGCTGCCCAGCAATTAGTGGGCAGCTTTACAGTTTAGGTCTTGTGATGTTCCCAGGTGCCCAGCAAGTAGTGGGCAGCTGCACCGTTTAGGTCTTGTGATGTTCCCAGGTGCCCAGCAAGTAGTGGGCACCTGCAACGTTTAGGTTTTGCACCGGTGGCGCGCCCCTGACTGGCGCTGCATTGGCAGCGCGCCCTGACATTCGTGACACAGGGCTCTTTAGTCCCTTTATTAGATGAGGGCTGGTATGTGATTTATTTAGGCGCAATGTGATTATCTATGTGATGGTAATTGCCTAATGTGAGTTTTGCGCAATGTGATGTGGTGCTAGGAACTGTAATGCATTTAATATGATTACGCACCTTGATCTTACACCTCTGAATGTTTTTGGGCATCATGTGTTTTTGCGCTATTGAGTTATGTTCTGGCACCTCTGAATGTTTTTATGCATCATGTGTCTTCCTGGATTTTACACCTCTGAATGTGTTGGTTTATACATCATGTGTTTTTCCTTCCCTGCACCTCTGAATGTGTTTTTGATGCATCATGTGCCTTGTTATTACACCGCTGAATGTATGTTTTATGCATCATGTGTTTTCCTTCCCTACACCTCTGAATGTTGTGATGCATCATGTGTAATGTGTTCTTGCTTATACCCCTAATTGTATTGTGATACTTAGGTGGTTGTTCTTTCTAGTACAGGTGGTCCTAGTGAGGTCCTGGTTCCCTGTGTGACATTTCTCCTAAGGTGTTTAGGGTTGTGTAGGTGGTACTTACCTGTTCCCAGTAGTTACTGGATGTGATCTATAACTGTTATTTTCTGCTATACTTATTCTAAGTTCTAGAAGTGCTATTTCTAAAAGTGTTGATTCTGACAGTTGCCCATGTGGCCCTGTCCTGTAAATAATCCCTTGTGAATATTGCCCGTGCCAGTTCGCACAATGTACATGTTTGACTTCTATCTGATGTGTTTTTACAATACAGAAGTTATTTTTATATAACCTTGTGTGGAGTTACTTTTGTGGTGTGCCTAGGATGTTGTTGCTGTTTTGTGCTGGCGCAAATGCTTTACACATTGCCTCCGGGATAAGCCTGTCTGCTCGTGCCAAGCTACCAAGGGGTTGAGCAGGGGGTTATCTTGGCGTGTGACTCCCTTGCCCTGACTAGAATGGTGGTTTCTACCTAGCTTTGGCGTCAGCCTTAGCCAACCAGAATTAGCCAGTTCTAACAACAGTCACTTTAACAATGGTGGTATTCATTGGTTCACGTTGCCATGTGATCAAGGCTTTCAGGAGCCGAAACGTTATGGCGGCAAAACAGCACAAAATAAAATAATAGGCATCTATTTACCTGGTCCGTGTCCGTGTATGCTGAGAAGTGGCGCCGACCTAGCTGCTGAGGCTGAACTACTAACTGCTTTATATATATAATATATATATATATATTCACATATAATATATTACCTACTGGCGGTCGCCAGTAGGTAGTTATAGTTAGGATTTTTTTCAATGCAAAATCTCAAAATTCTATTGTGAATAACTTTGGCGCCGGTTGACAAATCTGCCTGAAAATTTCCTCAAATTTGCCTCGCGGAGCTCCGGTCCTTCCTTGAAAGTTTGGGGGGGAGTCGTGAAGCGGGGGCTGAGATAAAAGGGGGGTCCCAAAACGTGTTTTCCCCATGTTAATTTCCATAGGGCGATCGAACTCACTTTTAGCCCGAACGGCTGAATGGATTTCCACCAAACTTGGCAAAATGGTAGGGACTGGTAGCCTGATGTGCCTTTGCTATGTCTCAAGATATGTGCTCCAGTGGTTTTGGAGTAATTTAGGTTCAAAATAATATATATATCTATGGCAGCGCCCGGGTACGCGCACCCGGGAGCGCTCTGGGCGCGCCACGTGAGGTGCGCACGGAAAGCTGATTGGCTCTCGGGTGTCTGTAAACATTCGAAACAGTCCGGAGTGGACGCCATCTTGTGTCTCGGTAGGATCGAGACACAAGAGGTGGGAAAACCAAAGGGGGAAATGACAATAAGGGGGCAGAGTGGACCCCCCTTGACCCCCTAGGTTTGATGTGGGGGCTATAAAATTGCCCCGCAGGTGAAAAAAATATTTTTTTGATTTGCGCGGGGGAAGCGCCCGGTACGAGCACCGGGGAGCGGACCGGGGAGCGTCCCATTGGGAAAAATGAATGATAGAGTTTTTAAAAAATGTAGCCTTTTTTTTAGAAATTGGAGGTAGTTCTAAAAAGAACTGTCTTTTTTCTTCTTTTTGTTGTTTTATATTTTTTTAATGTTTTTTGAACATTTTGTACTTTTTTTGGCTTTTATGAACTATTTTGTATTTTTTTTTGGTTATTTTTATGGGGAGAAACAAAAAACAGGGAATTGAAAATAGCTCAACAGGAGCAAAAAAAAATCAGGAAAAAATTAGGGTTTTTTGGGGCAATTGTGGTTGTCACCAGCAAGGAGGATGAGCTTTAGGCTCTGCTCACCATAGGAGATAGTCTTACCACAAAAAATACAGGTGACCCTAAATTCTCCAAACCGTGGTTGAATGCAAGGGATTGTCTCCCTTGTCTCTGGTCCCGATGGAGTGGGTTGTTTTCATTTGGAGGTGCTGGGTGTAGATTGTGGGAGGGTTGCTGGCCAGTTCTCTCATCTCTGCGGCAGCATAGTTGTTAGGATGCTTGCCCTGCATGTGCCTTATCATGGTATTGTTCCCAAATGAATATTTTTATTTGGGTTACCCCTTGAGAGTTCCATGTCACAGATAAGGCAAGTCACCTTTGCCGCATTCACTTTCTTTTTTCCCTCAGGGATGGAAAAAAACTCCCATACAATGTGTGGCTTGGGTTGGTATGGGGTATTGTGTTCTTCCAGCCACCTCCTTGTGGTAAATATTTGATTTACCGTCCTAATTTCTATGCAGGTAAGTACTTAACAAAAATAACTCAATCGGAAAGAAAGAGGCAGAGTCCGTGGTGTTAGAGTTCTTAGGGGTTTATTCCTTAAAAAGGAATGGTCATGGTACCAGATCGGATATCTTGTTCCTGCCACCACTGGGGTGCAGGAAGGGATAGAGCCATATTTTATTGATAATACATAGCTTATATACTTAAATCATACAATAGAAACCAATATAGGAGGCGTAACAGCTGAGAGAAACAAGATAACAGCATACACGTGGTAGTGATACGTAATTAGAAGGCGTGAACTAGGCGTGAGCATAGAGGCATGTGCTAGAAACGTCATATGTAAGTGTCACAAGTAGGTGGGTACTTAGCAGAATTTAGCAATGTCAGCAGAAATCTGAGGCCTGGATGCGCGCGCAGCTGCATGACTCGTGAATGACGTGGAACTGGAGGGTGCAGGGGACTTGACATTTACACTTGCGGAAAGAGACAGAAGTCTGGCATGTCAGATCAACTCGTACCTCTATCATATCTGGTATCTGATGTTTAGGAACCACATTATCTAGAAGGAAAAGGTCTCCGGGGCAGAAGCTATTCTATACTGACTGTGAGTGCGTGTATAAGCGTCTAAGTGTCTGCATGAGATGTGAGGGGGCATGGGCCTACCATGGCAACAGAGGCTATGAATTACTTGCACGGAGACAGTGAGGCCGGGCCCTTTGCTCTGCAGCTGGAAGATGTTTACTTGAACTAGTAGGCAGGAATGTACGTTTGAGGAGCGGAACAGATAATTCGAAGGTTGAATACAGTGTTGGCAGGCAGCAGGCTGAGCTAAGCGCCGTTAGCCGCACAGGGAGTAAGGCAGAGGTCACGGGTACAGAGGCAGCCTGGGCTGAGGCTTTCAGAGTCAGAAGGCAGGAAAAAGGCTCAATGGCAGAATTCAGGGCCTACTTCGCCAGAGCTGAAAAACGTATAAAGTACACCACAAAAAGACGTTGGCATGGCATATTTAGGAACAGAATATTCAACCCATTCAGGGTGGATCTGAAAGAGGACATGTTAACGTTGGACGCAAATGTATTTGCGTCTTCATAGCTGGCACAGGAGGGAAGTTACATGCACTTTAAGCTGGTACATGGAGACGGTGGGGTACACGTTAGGGAACATTTCTCGACCATAACATTTATATTTCCTCATTCCCTCCTTGTTCCCTACGGACCCTTCATGATATATCGATTCTCATGAACCGATCAGTCTGTTCTTGTAACATTATTTGCTCTTCTTTCTTCTTTTCGCGTTTTAAGTGAAAACTGGAATGTGCAATACATTAAGTGGCGCACAGACCACAAATCGCTGGCCCACACTGTAGGCACAGGCAGCAACTGAATACTATGACAAGGGCAATGCCTAGGAAGGATAGGATCTTCCACCCCCAAGCGGTCAACGTTGTCCAGAACCAACCGGACCAAGTCCAGGTGCCTGGATTCTGATGTATCAAGCTTGCAATCTTATGAAGACGTGTAATAGCTTTGTATACTGTAGGCGCGTTTTCTGGAATGAATACACAGCAACTTGACCCAATGACCTTACAAGCTCCGCCCCTATCTGCTAGGATGACGTCAATAACAAGACGATTCTGAAGAACAACAACCCGCATGGCGGACTGCTCCTCTGTTAAGTTACCTAGGGCGGAGGCCGTTTCATTCACTACTGCTTCGAGTGTTCTAGTTAATCTGCGTATTAGTTTACTGTTTTGGACGGGGCCTGTGAAGAAAAATAATCCTTTATTGAAATCTGTGTATTGCTCCCATGCCGTTTCAGTATAGTCGACAATCGGGAGATCTCTTCTGAGTCTATTCTTCACTAGATTCGTATTTCTGTGATAATCAGGAGGGGCTAGAAAAACAGGTGGCAGAAGGAATGCAATGTAACAGGTACCATCCCAATCTAGAGGTAAGCGTATGTATGCGGTATGGCCACAAACAAAAATAGGAATGACGAGTAGCTCTAAAGGAAGATTTGCCTTGATCACTGAATTCGACCACAGTAGTACATTTGCTATGACCTAAGTGTACTGAACCCTTCTTTCTGACACACAAATCACCTTTGACTGGTAATACTGACATAGCAGGGAGAACTGGTGCAGCTTCGGATTCGACAGTAAGAATCATAAGGTTAATTGTATAATTACCTAATCCATATACTTCATTTTCTAGATCAGTTCCTATTCTAGTGGGTAGTCCCTTTTTGTCAGGATAACAGGCGTTAAGTAGAACTAAGTTCAAGTTTCCCCAAACCCAGTTTCCTTTGAAAACAGCAATATCAGGATCTAAGGAATTAATTATTCTAAACCAAGCTCCACAAGAGCCATTGTGTGTGAACGGGTACGGAAAGAGGGGCAGAACTCCCTTGTATTTCTGATAGGGAGGGAGTCGGCCACATATCCAACAATTTGTAGCATTATTAGTCTGATGGGAGTGATGTAACATACTAATGAAGGTGTTGTTGCGCAGCGCAAGTCTGTAAGATAGTTCATGTGGGGGTAACTCGCTAAAAGAATGTTCGGCAGTGACATTGTAAGCAGATTGTTCACGCTTGAAGATAGGGTAATATATGGGAAGCAATATACTAGCAACAATAATCAGAAGACTTAGAAAAAACATAATCAGTAATGTCACTATACAGTGACTACGGAGTGATTTCCAATATGCATGTTTTTTGAGTTGTCTCTCTCTCTCTCTATCTCGATCTAGGGGATACATGTCAGAAACTATTTAACCGATTCACCTAGGGGAGGACTTAAACAATTAAACTGTCTGACTTGCTAGATCGAAGCTTTAATCGATACTCCTCTTGGGGAGTTTTCTCTCTTTTTGGAACTTTGAAGTCTTTAGTATCGAGGCAGTCCTTTGAGGGGGTGGACGAGTCAGTTTCTGGCAACAGTTCATTACATTTTTTAATATGACTCGTGTGGATCCACCCCTTTCGGCCTTCCACCTTGATTGCGGTCCTCGTGGTAAGAAGGACGATCTTCGGCTCCTTCCAGCGGGGCTCCAGCGGGCTTTTCCTGTCGAAGTTACGGATTAGGACTGTGTCCCCGGGACGGACATCGTGTGGCTTTACATCAGTGTTGTCGGGAAAGGCTGCAGCAACCTGTGAACAACATGATTGGAGTGCAGACATCAAGGAGGCAAGGTAATCTGTCAGCATGTTAGAATCAACATCGGTTATTTTCTTAGGCATGGGCGTCCCCCACATATTCGGTGGTCTGCCAAAGACCACTTCATACGGGGATAGTCCTGATCTCGAATGGGGGGCCATTCTCATATAGAACAGTGCAACTGGCAGGGCGACTATCCAGTCGACCCCTTTCTCTTTACAGATCTTTGCAAGGCGTGTTTTCAGTGTCTGGTTATGCCTCTCTACAAGGCCAGCGGCTTCGGGATGTCGGACGCAGTGGAATTTCCACTGATATCCCAGCAGAAGGGAAACCTGTTTCATGAGCTCGGATGAGAATGGCTGTCCGTTATCTGAGTACACGACACGAGGCAAGCCGTACCGTGGGAAAAATTCTCGAACCAGCTGCCTGGCAGTGGTCGGAGCAGTGTAATCTGGGACTGGATATGCTTCGGTCCAACGGGAAAGTGCACAAACAACTACGAGGACGTACTTAAATCCTCGACAACGGTCCATCTGGATATAATCCATCTGGAGGACTTCAAAAGGGTGATCAGGAGGATGGAATCCACCTTGCTCTACAGGGACGCTTTTACCTGGATTGAACTGACAACAGATCATGCAAGTACGCACTTTCTGTTTTGCTGCTGCTCGTAAGTGTTTGTTGTACCAGAGATTCTGTAAACTGTCTAACATAGCTTTTTCTCCTAGATGTGCTGGACTATGTGCTGTATTTATTATGACTTGAACCATAGAGTCGGGGAGAAACCATGTAGAGTTTCCCTTCGTCATCCAACCTTGATCTGTCTGGATCCCTCCTAGTTCAGTCCATTTCTTAATTTCATCTGGAGTAGCATGTGTCTGAATATCGATTACATCTAGTGTGGGATCCCTGACTGTCATACAATGTGTCAGTACTATTGTCTTTGTCATATCAGTTGTCTGGGTGTGAGTCAATGCTGTATGTTTTGCTGTTTGATCTGCCAGGTCGTTACCCTGGGAAATGGAATCTGTAACTTTAGTATGTGCTTTGCACTTCATGATGGATATGCCTGAAGGCAGATGTATTGCCTCTAATAGTGCTTGAATGAGGGGACCGTGTTGGATCTTGGCACTGTGAGAGGTCAGGAAACCTCGTTCTTGCCATAACACTCCGAAGTCGTGTACAACTCCGAAAGCATAACGTGAATCTGTGTATATGTTAACATTTCTGTTCTTGGCTAGTATACAGGCTCGAGTCAGAGCGATGAGCTCTGCTGCTTGAGCGGACAGTGTATCAATACGATATGTTTCTTTAACTTCAGTTTCAGTGGTCACTGCATAGGCGGCCACTAATTCTCCTGTGTTTGTTCTCATACATGAACCATCCACATAAAGTGTCAGGTCTGGATTTGTCAGTGGAACATCTGTTAAGTCTCGTCGGGGCTTTGTTACTGCATTAATGATCTCTATACAATCATGCGGGGCTGAATTAGTCATAATCGAAGGTAACAATGTTGCGGGATTCAGGATGTTACAGCGTCTGATTTCTATGTGTGGCTGGAATAGTGTCAGTCATAACCTGTCAGTCGTGCTATAGTCAAGTGTTGGGTCTGAGTTCGGTTTAGAAGAACCTCTACAGAATGTGGAACTTGTACTGTTAATTGATGTCCTAAAACAATTGAGTCGCTCTGTCTAATTGCTAGGGCTGTTGCTGCTACTGACTTTAAGCACGCAGGGAGCGCCTGGGCTACTGAATCCAATGTACTTGAAAAATAAGCGCAAGGCTTATGTGAACCTGCTTGATCTTGAGTGAGGACAGACAACGCTGTACCATCACGTTCTGTAACAAAAAGTGTAAAGGGTTTGCTGTAACATGGTGTTGCTAAAACTGGTGCTTGACATAAAGCTTTCTTTAATTCCTCAAAGGCCTGTGTATGTTCCTGAGTCCAAGGGAGGGCAGTCGAAGTCGCTGCCTCCTGTGTTGTCAACTGAATGAGTGGTTTAGCTAGAAATGCATACTGAGGAATCCATTGTCTGCAGTACGAGGTGAGGCCTATAAAGGCCCGTACTTCCTTTTGTGTCTGGGGTTGTGGCATGTTTACAATTAACTGGATGCGGTCAGGAGTGAGCTGTCTCCCCACTTTGGACAGCAAGTGACCCAAGTACACAACTTGCTGAACACAGAATTGTAGCTTTGAAGGAGACACCTTGTGTCCCTTGTCGGCCAGAAAATGTAAAACTGTCAGTGATGCTTGTTCACATTCGGGCTCACTTCGTGCGGTGATCAGCAGATCATCGACGTATTGCAGTAAGGCGGTGTTAACTGGCATTTGAATACAATCGAGTTGTCTTTTCAGTGCTTGACTATAGATGCTGGGGCTTTCTGTGAATCCTTGAGGTGCGCATGAAAATTTGAAACTTCGTCCATTTAAACTGAATCCGAAGAGGTATTGGCTCTCTGGATCAATGGGCACACTGAAGAAGGCGTTCTTGAGATCAATTACAGTAAAGAACGTTGCTTCTGAATCAATAGCAGTCAATAGGGAAGAGATGTCGGGAACCACAGGGTACTGTGGAATGATGCATTTATTCAGTTCTCGTAAATCAATCACCAACCGATATACTGGTGGTGCATTGGGATCAGTACGTTTAAGAATCGGAATGATAGGGGAATTACAGATATTGGAGTCGGTCTCTACGACCACACCTTGGGCAATGAGCTCTTCAATTATTTCCAGTAAAGCCACTACAGCATCGGGTGGTAACTTGTATTGTCTGATTCTGGGTAAAACAACTCCTTGTTTGAGTGTAACACGGTATGGTGTGATGTGCATGCAACCTACATCGGTCGGGCCTTGTGCCCACAGGTGCTTCGGTACATTTTTTAATCTGGCATCAAACTCTCGTAATACATAGTGACCCTTAAAGTCACGTAGGAAAAGTCTAACTCCTTCCGGAGAACAACATATCACAGCTCCTAGAGCCTTCAATGTTTTGATACCTAACAGATTTTCTGGACATGATTTCGTAAGTAACAAGTCTGTAACACGTGATAATGGACCCACAGCCAGGGGGACTGGTTTCGATACCTCATTTACGATAGGTTGTCCTGAAAAACCAAGGGAAACATTCTGTGAGCTTGAGAGGGGTGCCCCTGGGACTTCATTATGGCTGATTGTTGTGCGGCTTGCCCCTGTGTCAATTAAAAACTTTCTATCTTTTCCCAATACTCGGCTGTGTACGTAAGGACCCTCTTGATCTACAGGAATCTCAATAAGAGGCAAGCCAACCTCCCTCTCTAGGCTGTTTCATGTGTATCGTTGATAATCGGGATAATCAGATTGGGCATACTGGCACATCTGCCGTGAAACTTGCTGCGTTGCGGCTATGGGCTGTGACTGTGGCTGTGATACCGCTGCTGTCTGTGCTGTATGTGGTGGAGCATGCATAGATTGTGAATTCTGTGAAGTCTGTTGCTGACCCTGATCTTGTCTAGGCGGATGCGGTCTTTCTTTAGTTTTACCTGTTGCTATATTGTGTTTCAGGACTGGGCATTCATGTACGTAGTGACCTGGCTGCTTGCAGTAATTGCATGTCCCTTTAACGGGAGCTGCAGTATTTCCTGTCTGGGTCGTACCCTTTCTCTGGCCGTCGGCTGGAACCGACTGGGCCACTAACATTTTCATTTTCGTGTCTTTCATACGTCTCTGTTCGTGATCCTGTTCTTCTCTAATTCTGTTCTGATGGTATTGTAACATTTGTAACATCTGGGATGGCGTATTTGCTTGCCATGTACTTTCGACTTTATATACACGGTTTTTGACTGCTGTCAGGGAATTCTCGACTAACTTTGATACAAAAAGATGTGGGTACGACTCGCTACCTGGTTTTAGGCCACTATTAATAATGAAACATTTCTCGAATCTTGAATAGAAGTCACTGGTGCCTTCATCGTGTTTCTGTTTACATGCTGAGATTGCATCCCAGTCTTCCTTTTTGGTGGTCAGTAATCTTGGCAGAACCTGTACTATTAAACCTGGTAATGCTTTAGCTTTCTCCCCAAGGCCTAGCCCTGGGGTACGAGTTTTCTCCTCGTCTTCTATTTCTGTCCATATAATCTTTTTGTCTCCCACCTCCCACTCTCTTTCCTTGAGTTTCTCGTAGATGCCGGTGGGCAGCAGTACCTTTAACATTTTCATGATATCTGCATATGTGTAATCTCCCATCAGTAACATGTCTTTAAGTTCTCTGTGAAAACCTGCAGGGTCTTTATCGTGACAGGGTACTAGTTTCTTCATCTCCAATAGTTCTAACTTGGTCAGAGGTGTGTGTACATACACACGTTTCAAGGTATTATCGGTACCCATAACTGGATGTACTTCTCGTAAAGGGTTCTGTCTTTCTAAACGTTCCATATGATACATTTTTCTTTCTGGGGGCGGAGCGGGAACATATTGTGGGCCTAAGAAAGTGTTGAATCTATGCCGTTGTTCTAGAATTATTTGTATTAACCTGGTACTTAGACCTCTCCATCTATCCATGAGTAGTGCTTCTAATGTATCGTGTAAGGGACCTGGGTCAGAATGTTGCTTTCTGTATAAACTGAGGAGGTGCTGAATCATATATGTACCTGCTAATTTCTGCTCGTCTGGTGATAGGTTCAGAAATGTCTGCGCTACTGTGTCATCATTGTATATGTTAGGGTTGTCAGCCCATAGTACTGCTGACCGGGCTAGTTCTTGTTCATCCATAGAATTGAGTACATGGTACCCCATTCGTTCTCGAAGCATTTTATCAGTGTCTTGGAACTGATGTTCAGGAGAATTCGGTTTTGATATGCCAGAGAGAAAAACTCTCTTGCTTTCTGGACGAATGCCTTTCCTAAGGTATGTTCCCTTACCTACATACGCTATCGTATCAGGAGTTATTTCTTGTTCTTCAGGTCCTTCCTCCTCGTCGGAGGAAGCATTCTCTTTTTCTTTTTCGTGTATTTCTATTACTGCTTTTCTTATTTTCTTGTACATGCTCGATATACAAGTCATTTTATCATGCTTTCCGTCGGCTATATTTTGACCCCACTTGTTTAGTGCGTCCATTTCATCCTGGTCTGTCCCAGGCCTGTCTCGTTCTCTTATTAAGCAATTTATGAAAAAACGTAATATATATGCTTGAGTGTCAACTTTCTGATGTGCCAGGGCCTCCTTAATACTTTCAGGATTTTCCCCAGTCTGGACAAAATGATATATTCTATCTAGGTGATCAGTCATCCCTGAGAATAACACTAGGTAATCTGTTGCTTGTCGCAAACGTAGTGATGCTATCAACATTCTATCGTCTTTGCCTGGTACTGGATCGTATCTGCAAACTGGAAGTGGTTCTTTGAGTATGTCGAGACGGGGTGACTGGAGTGTAGGGTGCTTCTGCATGTCTCTAAGGTGTAATCTGTGTGTTGCTGGCGGGGTCTGGTAACCCCCGGTTGCACCTCCTGAGGCGGAGGCTTGGGCATTATCCCTCTGTGGAGTCTGTATGTGTACTTGAACTTGTCTCTTAACAGGATCAGGCAAAAACGGATTTGGAATCTTAACCTTAGGTGAGGGAAGTGGTGGAGGTGGAGGAACGACAGGCTGTCGGACGGGGGAACTTTGTTGCGGTAATGGCGGGATATGGTCTGTAGGCGGGTTGCCACCTCCGTCCCCGTCACCGTCAGTAGGCGGGGCGTGTGAGTTGGTGTAAGCGGGTGCTACATCGTCTAGATAGGAATTCAGAAATATGTCTTTAGTAGTTCTGTGATTTACTTTAGTTGGAACCAATGGTGGCGGCAGATTTTTCAGTATTTCTGAAGTGGTTTCAGGCGAACCCTCGGCCACAAGATACATGCCATTTACAAGATTGTTTCGTGCGCGGTCTACTTGTTCTGCTTTTACTCGGATTCCTTCATTAACTAATTAGTTCTCTCGGGCTTTAACTGACTCTTTTCTATGTCTATCTTCTCTACGGAGTGCTTTTTCAGCACGTTTATGTGATTCTTTACGCCAAAATTCTATGGCGTCCTTCTGAGATTGTCTGGCTTTCTTTTTCCATAGTGCTTCTTCTACCTTCATGATGCACTCGGCATCCCATGTTCCGGTAACAGGCCATCTGTGTCTCTCGTCTAGATGCTTAGTATAATCGGCCCATAAATCTAGATACAATATGGCATCTAAGCCATGCTTATGATACATGAAATTTCCAGGAGTGTCCCTAGGGGGGATAGGAATTTCTTCCTCTAGTATCCCTTTCCTAGTTCCTATCTGCTTTAACTTATTGAAAAACGGCATCTTGTTTACTTAGTACTGAATGCTCAATCCTTGCTACTTAACTCTGAACACAGCTAGTTACACAAGAACACAATAATGCACATTAAAAACAGTCACTCATACCACGACATCAATCACATGAAAGACATTTGAAACATATATGACTACCCCCTCTATACTGGATGTACTGCTAAACAGCACAGATACACTGTCTAAAAACAGTGCAAGAGCTGGAATAACGGATATACTGCTAAACAGTACAGATACACTGTCTAAAACAGTGCAGACCGCGTTTGTGTACCCAAACCCGTCTTTACCGGATACATGATAATGCACCCGTCTAGATACGTCCCAGCAATGGTACTCACCGGGAAGCACGGAATCGGAAGGCCTCGGAAAACTCGACTGGACTGGACCGGACTGGACTCAACTCGACTCGACACGTGGATACTTCGGAAACTGGTGGGCCTCTTGACACCTCGGACCTTGCTTCTTTCGGCTAGGCTCTGGTCGGGATCCTCCGCACTCCTCACCGCCTCGTCTGGGTGCTGATCGCAGTCTTCGTCACCTCCGTGGGCCAGAGGGAGATACAGGAAATCCTGTCAGTACGCGTAGTTCCGTCTAACTGATGGCAGGGGACAGAGCTTGCAACGCACCAACCGGCGCGTGGGGTGGGGGAGGGGTACCTGTTCGGGCGCCAAAATAATGTGGTAAATATTTGATTTACCGTCCTAATTTCTATGCAGGTAAGTGCTTAACAAAAATAACTCAATCGGAAAGAAAGAGGCAGAGTCCGTGGTGTTAGAGTTCTTAGGGGTTTATTCCTTAAAAAGGAATGGTCATGGTACCAGATCGGATATCTTGTTCCTGCCACCACTGGGGTGCAGGAAGGGATAGAGCCATATTTTATTGATAATACATAGCTTATATACTTAAATCATACAATAGAAACCAATATAGGAGGCGTAACAGCTGAGAGAAACAAGATAACAGCATACACGTGGTAGTGATACGTAATTAGAAGGCGTGAACTAGGCGTGAGCATAGAGGCATGTGCTAGAAACGTCATATGTAAGTGTCACAAGTAGGTGGGTACTTAGCAGAATTTAGCAATGTCAGCAGAAATCTGAGGCCTGGATGCGCGCGCAGCTGCATGACTCGTGAATGACGTGGAACTGGAGGGTGCAGGGGACTTGACATTTACACTTGCGGAAAGAGACAGAAGTCTGGCATGTCAGATCAACTCGTACCTCTATCATATCTGGTATCTGATGTTTAGGAACCACATTATCTAGAAGGAAAAGGTCTCCGGGGCAGAAGCTATTCTATACTGACTGTGAGTGCGTGTATAAGCGTCTAAGTGTCTGCATGAGATGTGAGGGGGCATGGGCCTACCATGGCAACAGAGGCTATGAATTACTTGCACGGAGACAGTGAGGCCGGGCCCTTTGCTCTGCAGCTGGAAGATGTTTACTTGAACTAGTAGGCAGGAATGTACGTTTGAGGAGCGGAACAGATAATTCGAAGGTTGAATACAGTGTTGGCAGGCAGCAGGCTGAGCTAAGCGCCGTTAGCCGCACAGGGAGTAAGGCAGAGGTCACGGGTACAGAGGCAGCCTGGGCTGAGGCTTTCAGAGTCAGAAGGCAGGAAAAAGGCTCAATGGCAGAATTCAGGGCCTACTTCGCCAGAGCTGAAAAACGTATAAAGTACACCACAAAAAGACGTTGGCATGGCATATTTAGGAACAGAATATTCAACCCATTCAGGGTGGATCTGAAAGAGGACATGTTAACGTTGGACGCAAATGTATTTGCGTCTTCATAGCTGGCACAGGAGGGAAGTTACATGCACTTTAAGCTGGTACATGGAGACGGTGGGGTACACGTTAGGGAACATTTCTCGACCATAAAATTTATATTTCCTCATCCTCCTCGTCCCCTCCTCCTCTTCCTCCTGCTCCTCTTCTTCTTGACCACCAATGTGATGTTGTGGTGGTCCTCTTGGTGGTGGTGATGGTGCAGATGCTCCAGCTGATGCTGCTACTGTAGCCATTTCAAAGTACAAAATATACCTCAAAGATTTCAAAACAGGTCTTCTTCAGTCAAAGGACAAAGTCAGAATAAGGAAAAAAGGTGGGGTCTTTCATCATTTGGAAAAAAAACATGTCCTGAACCAATGAGAAGTGTTATTTTCAGGTCACAAGACTATGGATTTCATCATTATGAAACCAAAACTGTTCTGCACCAATTAAAAGTGTTATTTTCAGGTCACATGACCCGACGCGCCCATGGGCGCGCCCCGGGTCGCGTCGCGTAAGCGCGTCGGATGTTTACGTTGCGCGATCGTATTCGCTCGAGTGCTTCCAGGTGCGCTTACGCTGTGCGTATCACATGGACGTGGCTACGCGATACGTCACAATGTTGTTTTCGTTCGCGGCAATAGCGCTAATGGGACGCTCTCCGGAGCGCGCCCTGGGGCGCTTCAAAAGACTACGCTTTCCGGGGCGCTCACCGGGGCGCGCCCCGGGAGCGCTCATGGGCAAAGAAAATGTAAAAAAAATATACATTTAAAAATTTTTTTAAATACAAATATAATATAGGATTTATTCATTTTCAAAAATATTACATTTCATAGCTACAGACATTTGCTATTAAGAAAATTTGGAAATTCACTGAAAAAACATAGGTTTGGGGCCTTATATATAGTTAGGAATTAGCATTTAAAAAACCTAATAAATTCACAGAAAAAACCATAGGTTTCACACCAGTTATAGTTAGCTGGAAATTTTACTGACATAAAACCATTGAAATTCCCACGTTATAGTTAGTTGGACTCACTATAACTTGCGCGCCTGCAATGCACTAAAATGACGTCATATATTACATCACTCATGACATGGTCAGTGACATCACTCATGACATCACTGATGACACCATCCTTGTGACAGACTGACAGACCTCCTTTCGGTGTAATGTAACCCTTGAAACACATATTCAAAAATAGAAACTAACATTTTCAAAAAAAACTGTGAATATATATATATATAATTTTTTTTTGCACACCATATTTATAAATGTATTTTATAATATTTATATATTTTACATTTATATTTCATCTGTGTCACATGTCACTTTGTGGTATTTAACATTGTAGATAAGCATGAAATCATCATCAGGATTCTGGAATTGGAACAGTTAAAATATTTACTACGGACCGATTACCTATCCTAAAGAAATGAATTGAATCATATTTATATCCAAAATTGTGAAGGGACACCACAACGAGTGAAATTAAATATACAATATAAAAAGAAAAAGCTTACAGAGGAAATAAAAACGAAAAAGAAGAAGCACAAAAGTTAACTCTGAAAAGACCAAAGAAATGTTGTATCCATATATAAGTATTTTTTCTATGTTTATCACTGGTGTTTTACAACAAGGTTATACATCACATATAAAACAAATTGGCGTTTGTTACCCTCTGTACATGTGAACAAGGGCTAGTGGTGCCCGAAACGCGTCAGGAGGAAAACAACAACAGAAAGTACATTATTTGAATGAAACTGATGGTTCGTGATTCCTTTGGTGTTCTAAACAGCATGCACCGCCTTGGTGAGCAGACGGAGGTTCATATATATAAACCACCGATGCTGACCTCAAGAAGAAATCAGCGGGACACATGCTCCGGGCTAAAAAGAAGGATTTATTTGGCTTAATTCATGGGCTCCAGAGACCACTCCCTTTACAGCAGTCTCTGGACTCCTCCTCCCACAGGTGAGTGTCTTAATTGCGCTGCACCGCCCAGGAGCACTGCATTGTGGATGTTGCAGTTCACGAGGTCCCGCATACAGGTGTATGGGACACAGACTCAAATTAATGCCCCCAATTTCTTGGTGCTTCCTGCATTCCACCTCAGGGGCCCTGGGTATTAATGGTCCGGCCAAAACCTTCATTAGAGCCTTTATCAGGTAGCTTGATGCCGCCTCCTCTCTCCCCTCGCGCAGATACACACCAATTGGGGAATACCTCTGCTTGGGCGGGGCGCTGTGATGTACTCTTCGTACTCCACCATTTTTTTGCTGATCTCACGGAGCTCCAGACCGAGAGGGCGTGCCCCTTGCCGGTATCAGCGAAACGCCGGCTACACATAAACCACCAATGCTGACCTCAAGAAGAAATCAGCGGGACACATGCTCCGGGCTAAAATGAAGGATTTATTTGGCTTAATGTACACACATTCCTGTAGTCTGTGAAATGCTGTGGCAAACGCCTTTCTGGCCGGAATGGCCGTCATCAGTGCCGGTCCCACAGCCAAGTGAAAATTCGTGGGCTCCAGAGACCACTCCCTTTACACCAGTCTCTCGACTCCTCCTCCCACAGATGAGTGTCTTAATTGTGCTGCACCGCCCAGGAGCACTGCATTGTGGATGTTGCAGTTCACGAGGTCCGGTATACAGGTGTATGGGACACAGACTCAAATTAATGCCCCCCAATTTCTTGGCGCTTCCTGCATTCCACCTCAGCGGTCCTGGGTATTAATGGTCTGGCCAAAACCTTCATTAGAGCCCTTATCAGGCAGCTTGATGCCGCCTCTTCTCTCCCCTTGTGCCGATACACGCCAATTGGGGAATACCTCTGCTTGGGGGGGCGCCGCGATGTACTCTTCGTACTCCACCATTTGTTTGCTGATCTCGCATAGCTCCAGACCGAGAGGGCGTTCCCCTTGCCGGTATCAGCGAAAAGCTGGCTACACACAAACCACCAATGCTGACCTCAAGAAGAAATCAGCGGGACACATGCTCCGGGCTAAAATGAAGGATTTATTTGGCTTAATGTACACGCACTCCTGTAGTCTGTGAAACGCTGTGGCAGACGCGTTTCTGGCCGGAATGGCCGTCATCAGGGCCGATTCCACAGCCAAGTGAAAATTTGTGGGCTCCAGAGACCACTCCCTTTACACCAGTCTCTCGACTCCTCCTCCCACAGATGAGTGTCTTAATTGTGCTGCACCGCCCAGGAACACTGCATTGTGGATGTTGCAGTTCACGAGGTCCCGTATACAGGTGTATGGGACACAGACTCAAATTAATGCCCCCCAATTTCTTGGCACTTCCTGCATTCCACCTCAGCGGTCCTGGGTAATGGTCTGGCCAAAACCTTCATTAGAGCCCTTTGCAGGCAGCTTGATGCCGCCTCCTCTCTCCCCTCACGCAGATACACACCAATTGGGGAATACCTCTGCTTGGGGGGCGCCGCAATGTACTCCTCGTACTCCACCATTTGTTTGCTGATCTCGCGGAGCTCCAGACCGAGAGGGCGTGCCCCTTGCCGGTATCAGCGAAAAGCCGGCTACACACAAACCACCAATGCTGACCTTAAGAAGAAATCAGCGGTACACATGCTCCTTGCTAAAATGAAGGATTTATTTGGCTTAATGTACACGCACTCCTGTAGTCTGTGAAACGCTGTGGCAGACGCGTTTCTGGCCGGAATGGCCGTCATCAGTGCCGGTCCCACAGGCAAGTGAAAATTTGTGGGTTCCAGAGACCACTCCCTTTACAGCAGTCTCTCGACTCCTCCTCCCACAGGTGTTTGTATGTGTTTGTATTTTTATAGCGCCGTCTACCCAGAGGTCTCGTAGCGCTGTGTTCATACCGCTGTGGAACCCTTCCTGGCTTTCCTGTGAGATGTCCACTCCTGGGCACCCCCAAGGTAGAGCCAGGCATCCAAGCTCTGCTGGGGCCGTTTTGGAGATTAAGCAAGCTATTGCCCAGATTCACAGAGTGGGACCCGTGATTAGACTAGGCACCGAGGCGAGAATTATCAGGTCCGGGGAGATTGAGTCCAAGAGCCGCTGAGGCGGGTATTGAACCCTGGTCCTGGGCAAGACCTCTGCATCAGGGTCTGCCGCTCTAACCATTGAGCCACGCTTCTCCACAAGCGAGTGGGACCAGCAAGTGAGTGTCTTAATTGCGCTGCACCACCCGGGAGCACTGCATTGTGGATGTTGCAGTTCACGAGGTCCCGCATACAGGTGTATGGGACACAGACTCAAATTAATGCCCCTAGTTTCTTGGCTCTTCCTGCATTCCACCTCAGGGGTCCTGGGTATAAATGGTCCGGCCAAAACCTTCATTAGAGCCCTTATCAGGGAGCTTGATGCCGCCTCCTCTCTCCCCTTGCGCAGATACACACCAATTGGGGAATACCTGTGCTTGGGGGGGCGCCGAGATGTACTCCTCGTACTCCACCATTTGTTTGCTGATCTCGCGGAGCTCCAGACCGAGAGGGCATGCCCCTTGCCGGTATCAGGGAAACGCCGGCCACACACAAAACACCAATGATGACCTCAAGAAGAAATCAGCGGGACACATGCTCCGGGCTAAAATGAAGGATTTATTTGGCTTAATGTACACGCACTCCTGTAGTCTGTGAAATGCTTTGGCAGACGCGTTTCTGGCCAAAATGGCCGTCATCAGTGCCGGTCCCACAGGCAAGGGAAAATTCGTGGGCTCCAGAGACCACTCCCTTTACAGCAGTCTCTCGACTCCTCCTCCCACAGGTGAGTGTCTTAATTGCGCTGCACCGCACAGGAGCACTGCATTGTGGATGTTGCAGTTCACGATGTCTATATATATATAGATATATATATCCAACACCCAGTTGCTCAAAGCCTGGCAGCTCAGGTGGCAGAGGTGAACAACACGGGTGAGGGACCCGTCAATATCCACTCCACACTCCCTGTGCACGGTGAATTATGAAAGAATATAAACTTTTAAAGCTGGATGATCTTTCTTTACAATGGAGTGTGCATCTCTTGTGTGTTTAGGAGCGTGTAGTGGATATACATATCTATACATTTCCATATTAATAAATGTTGAATATGAAAAAATAATATAATATAACATAAATATTTGTAACAATTATATTGTATATTTTTTCCCCTTCATAATATCATATTTAAAACATACAAAATATGTATATATTAAAATAAATATTTTTTATAATTACATTACACTATATATATTTTTGCTCAATATTCTCCCAGTCCAGGAAAGAAATATGCAGCACTTGCGGGGTTGGTTACAGCAGTAGCGGTTTTTATTTCACAGACGCGTTTCGGTAAATTACCTTCGTCAGTGTGTTTACAGTGAAAGTGTTACAGAACGCCATTTATTCAAAAGAACATTCTCTGGAAATGAAAGAAGGACTGGCGCCCCAGTGTCAGTCAAAAACACGCGCCATCTTAGAATGGTCAAAATTATCACCAACGAAGCATGTCCGCTTATGTAAACTATACGTGTAAACAAAGCTCTATTAAGAGACACATTATGCAAACGATATAATTGCAAAGACAGACTCTTTAGATGGCATGTAACCAACGTTGAACAATCTTGCCGTGGATCGGCCTGGGCAACCTATGTTGCCGGTTGCTGGCAAATTCCCACATTTCCTAAATAATATATATATATGTACATTACCTACTGGCGGTCACCAGTAGGTAGTTATAGTTAGGACCTAGTTTCCATAGGAAAAGCGTTTTTTGTTTTCCCAATAACGGTTGACGAATCTTCGCGAAATTTTTAAAACTCGTGATCAGCTCCAGCCATCTCCTGTCTTGAAAGTTTCTGGGTGAGATAAAAGGGGGTCCTAAAGCGCGTTTTTCCCAATGTTAATTCCATAGGAAACTTTAGCCAACGCTACAGCTCAAACTGCTGAACGAAATTACACCAAATTTGGCAAAAAGGTAGGTCTTGGTTCAGAAAGAGCCCCTTTTTCAAATGGGGTACATTCGTTCAGTAGTTGCTGAGAAATTAAAAAAAGAAAACGTTTCGATATCGGGGGCAGCGGTGGGTTTGCGAACCCTCCTGAGCACGAGCTTCTCTATGATTGGCTGCCAACACTCTAAACGAGGAAGTGTTGGCAGCCATCCTGAGACTCAGTAGAACCGAGTCACAAGAAAAAAGTAAAACAAAGATAAAAAATAAGACAGGGTGGCAGGGTAGAAACACCCTGACCCCCTAGGCCTGCTCAGGAGGTCCCACAAGTACCCCCAGAGAAAAAAAAGCATTTTTAATAAAGGATTTCGGCAGCATTCGTGCTGTGGTTGCGAATCCCGCCGAAATGTTTTAAAAAATGAAGCGCAGGCTCCTGCGCTTCATTTCAATGAGGCCCCCGGGTGGGTCAGGTCCCGGGGGCATTGTGAAAAAATAATACCGGGGGCCTGCGGGGGCCCCCACAGCCCTGGGGACTGCCACCTCCCAGGGCTATGTAGGATATGTGCGGGGGCACGCACCCCCCGCAGCCCCAGGGACCTCCACCTACCCGGGGCATATTAACAAAATAGTGTCACCCCCCACGCTGCCCCGGGGACCGCCACCTCCCTGGGGCATCATTAAAAAGGGTGGGGGGCCTCAAGGGCCCCCCAATCCCCAGGGACCACCACCTCCCCGGGGCTGTAATAAATCATTTGTGTGGGGGGTTCATGCCCCCCCACACTGCCCCGGGGACCACCACCTCCCCGGGGCATTTAGAATTGAATTGCAGGGGTCCATTACGGACCTCCCAAGCCCCAGGGACTGCCACCTCCCCAGGGCTTTAAATAGTTGGAGCTCTCCATGGGCCTGGGGACCGCCACCCTCCAGGGCCGGCTCTTGCAGTGTCCCTGGGTGCCCACCCCAGGGACACTGCTGTTTGCAATGATAGGGTGGGAGCTGTGTGGCTCCCGCCCTGTGATTGCAAAAGCTGCTCTGCTTCATTGAAGCGAATGCAGGAAACCTGCTCTCGCTTCAATAAAGCAAAGCAGATTGCTTTTTCACAAGGGGAGCTGCATTTCAGCAGCTCCCCTTGTGGGAAAGCAATGCCGGCTCCCGCAGGAAGCGGGGAGCCAGCAGGGACCGTGGGGACATTGGGGGTCACCCCACGGTCCCCAATGGAAAGGGCCAGCCCACGGGGATATTGTCCCTGGGGCCAGGCGACCCCCCTCCATCGTTAAAATATATATATTTTTTAAATAATTAGAGACACAGCCCTGGGGGATGGGGTCCCCGGGCCAATAGAGGCCTCAGAAGGGGGGCCACACTGCCCTCTTCCTGGTGGCCCAGAGGGACGCCCGGAGTACCGACGGTCAGAGCGGTGCTCTGTTTACCTGCGCCGCAGCCAGGTGAGGTGGAGCTTTTCTCTCCTGCCAAATAGCTAGGAGAATGACTACACCTAGGATACCCAGGTGATATCTTTTTAAATATTTGTTTATTCGCCACTTATCTAGCAGTAGCGACTTTTGGCCCTGACGAAAGAAGCGGATACCAACTAGGGTCCATTAGACTGCAGAAACATGTTGACCTATAATTATGTATAGTAGTTATTTGTTGAAACTACTAGATCATCGCACTGGTTTTATTTATTTGGAAGTTGAGAGGTACTTATTGAACTGATTTTCCTATTTTCTCTCCAATTTTAGACTAATTTGCACACCTTTTTTCACCTTCACTTATACTCACTCACTGCTTTACAGTTATCACTACATACCGACATACCCACTGGGGCTCCCACATTTATATCATACTTACAAGTGGTGGCAATGCATACCCTTCCTGGTGTGAAGGGTCCCATGTGATGATAAGGGTGGTATCGGTCGATAACTGATGGGTATTTTTCACATCTGGAAAGTATCCTGTTGACTTCCTGTCACTTTCTCAAATATTTCTTCTATCATCACTCTCCTTGTGTCAGATGCATAGTTAGTAGACAGTTTGCCTTTGGTGCCCCTACTGCAGCCACTGCACGGACCTGTGGCTATTAGCTTGATATAGCAGGCAGTATTGGTGCGCATGCTCAGAGCGGCAGCTCAGGACCTAGAGAATGACCCCATCAATGTAAATACCCCCAATGTGGCTACCTGCATCTCACAGGTATTAGTCAACCCGAAAATCATATCACCAGAATAAAATCAAGCAACAGAAGAAATGTAATGTATAAAATCAGCAATGAAAATAGTTTTAAAGGTCCCTTGGAACCGAAAAAGTTGAATTAGTTCGTCCATGCAATCGGGTTTGTCAATGAGGTGGGTAGCAATGAGAGTGAGGTTCCTGCCATAAGGCATATTAGTGCCTACAGGACTTTGGTTTAGAGGAAGACCTGAGGAGATTCGGTCTGGCACCACTGGCAATGGTTTGGAATCCAGTAGGGACAACTTGGAGTATTCGCTTTCCATAGATGAGGTAGGAGTTTTTGATAAGAGGCCCATGGTCGATGTAGGAGTGTTAGAGCAACAGGGTACCGAGGCCTGCTGAGCAATGACCGGATTGCACCAAGGCTAGAAACAGGGCCAGGGGTCTACATGGGCTGGACAACATCAGTAGATCTGACTAGGGCATAGGCTGCATGTCAGCATCAGAAGAAGGTTTTGGGTCACTCCTAGAGTGAAGGACCAGACAAGAGTAGTATGGACCAGGACAGTCTCTGAGAGGGCACCAGCTATGATGCCCATCACCCTGATCCATACAGAGAGGAGAATAAGGCCTGAGGCAGAGCATGTGTTGAAGACTGGTCAATTTTCAAGCGCCAGGAGTTGCTAACTACTGGAGGTCCATCCCAGGAAAGGTTTTGAGTTTTGTCTGGCAAAGGATGGGTGTCCTACTTTAGTGGGCTCATGCAAGGTAGCCCATGAATAAGTTGCCACTGTAGAGGTTTGCAAACACAGTTTGTGCTGGGAGGGCGGGCTACTGTATAGTGAACAGATGGATCCAGAACCAGGAGATAACAAGTGGCTTGTGGCTCAGCAGATGCACAAACATTTCCTGTTGTCGCACACCATGAGTTACCTTTAGTAGGACACCGGGGCATCAAGAACCAAGGGCAGGTTAGAACATTTGTTCTATTGTCTATGTATCAGAAGAACTGTATAGAAGTTTTGTAGAATTAGCATGACATGTCAACTAAGTTGTAAGTCTGGAACTATTGGTATCTCTACTAGTATTTGGTGCGCCCGTTGAGAGGGTGGGCATAGACATTGTTGGTTCATTAGTCCACCCACCTCTGCTTTAGGCAACTGTTTCATACCACACCACCAAGTATCCAGAGGCGGTACCCCTAAGAAATATGAATCTTTAAAAAAATGCACAGATATACTGCAATCTCAGGAAACGAATGAACACTAAACTGATAATGTTCAAATGCTCTAAATCTGTATAAAGAGTACTAAAATTAATTAATAAATCACGTAATATAAGCAATACAAAACAGGTAGCTCTATAATACAGACCTACAGTGAAAATTCTGGGTTTAGGTGACATTTATAAACACCTTGGCCATTGGCCTCATGGCTTGCAAATGTCACCTGAAGCCTTCAAAGCAAATATAGGCCCATATTATACAGTTACAATAATAGATAACTAAAGATATATATAGATAGAGATACACACACACACACATATGAAAAATCATCTTAAAATTCATCCTGTTCTTTCATAGGAATTCTAACCTGAAAATATGACCCCATCCTTAATAGTACAGTGAATTGTAAACAGTCTTTAGAGTTCAAAATAAATGTACAAGAAATAGTTCAAGGTTAGTTTCAGTCGCACACAACTTAAGCATATTTCTCCATAATGCAATATGTCAAAAGTTCAATCCTTAGGAAGCAATAGTTCTTGACAGTAGAAATTCAACATCCAGGTAGTGAGGTCCTGTGTGCATGTAGCAACACTGTAGCATGATTGCCCTGCAATGACACGGTGCACCACACAGAAATCTTTACTTGAATACCCAAGCTGGCCCTGTGTCTCTAAACACACATGATTTAGTGGCCCTTGTAGAAATTGTAGTTCACTGCGGATGCTTGGCCACGTAGCGTGTTCATCACATGTGAATAGCCTGGCTCCAGGTAGCAGCCTTGCCGCGCTGCTCTATAATGACAGCTAGCCTTCACTTCGATGTAAGGTCCTCAGCACAGATGAATTCAAAATCCAGCTTTCTCATACTCAGACCAGCACTTTGAGTCCCGCTGCCTAACAGTGGCCTCCCAACCCGCTAAGTCTGTCATTTCAGCATTGGGGCTCATGATTTGGCAGCTTGTCTTGTGTAAATGGCTTGCAACAATTGTGACTCATGAAGATTGTTAACTGGCTCCCATGGTCGCTCCTTAGAAGCAAACCCCTTCCAATCCACCAAATACTGCAGTTTCCTCATAGAATCCTTGTATCTAAAATCTATGTTCTTCATAATCATTGTCAGAAGTCCACTGAATTGGACAGGGCATGAAGCACAGTATGTTTTGCAGGACAAGAACGTAAGTATACAAGATTTGTTTTCATATAGTGGGGCAGTTTCAGTGTTACATAACTGGATTCACAATTTGTCCTGTCACAAATGGCCCCACGAATATAGGCTGGAATTTTCAAAATGCTAATTATTTGTAAGGACCTATACTTTCTAACCTTGCAAATACTGAGGTGCATAACTCCTTAAAACATGTATGCGTCTCTAGCTTATTTCAAGGCTTCTTCTACAGTCTTCTGAATATCAACTAACTCAGTTACAAATGTTCTTGCAATGAGGTTAACAAACACTAATACAAAGGAAGTGTGTGAGGATGATTACCAGACATACAAAACGAAGGTGATATCCCAGTAGATTAATGTTATTCTATGTTAACTCTGCCAACCACACAATCCTGCTTTGATCGTCCTCTGGTGTCAAGGCTTGATAATGTGGATTCTGTTCAACAGAATAATTCAATCTTTCAGTCTGTCCATCCAGATAGACAACCTCATTTTTAGCTCTTTACACTATGCAAACCAGAATTTTGGAATAAACTGGAATCCTCTTTCAGTAATCAATACCTACACAACATGTAAAAAAAATGCACATATTCTTTAACTTAGGCAGATCAGTCAGAGATATAAAATTATCTATCTTAGTGGAATTGTATACAACTCCTAAAATCACCATGCAGCCTTCACTGTTTAGGATCTCTACGATAAATTCCATTGACATCATATGCCAGGGTCTAGGTGGAATAATTGAAGGTTTTACTAATCCCACTGGTTTACTATGTGAACTCTTGATTTGGGTACCAGGTGAGCATGTTTGTATATAGGTTTTAATATCAGCATATTAACTTTCCCACCAAAAGTATCTCCTTATAGCTGACATAGTTTTAGTACTTTTGAGTAATGGAGCCAATTTATAGCTTGTTGGCTTAACTGATTTGATAGTAAATACACAGATTTTTCATGATACAACAATTCATCTTTTTTATGTTTTTTTCTCTGTTCTTTAGCAAAACACCTTCATATGTGGATTGAATTTCTGTACGTACATTACAAAAAAATTATACCATATTGCTTAATGCAACAGAGCAATTGCACAGCCCCTTTTGGGATAAAATTAATGGTGGTTTATCAGTCACTTGGTTTTTACTTTAGAACGGATCATGTCTTGATCAGCCACCAGTTTTCCCCTTCTTTGTCCCGGATGTGTTAGAAAATTGTAATCGCAAAAAAACAAACTTCATTTGAATTTCCTAGGAGTAAGAGCTTGACCTGCTTTCAAGTACTGCAAATTACTGTAATCTAAACATACATCTATAGTGTATTTCGCTCCTAACAAATAGTGTCTCTATTCTGCAAAATACCTCTGAATGACCAACAGTTCTTTGTCACTGGTGGCATAAATGAGCTCTCTAAATTTAGGAGTCCTAACTTTACTACTACTAAATTGAGAAAAATCCTAATTTTAAGACTTTCAGTATTCACAGAAGGCATTTAGGAGTCCTAAAGTTAGGAGTCCTAAGTTCTGTGAATACCGAAATGAGTAAGTGCCTTCTGTGAATACCAAAATGGTAGTAAGTTTAGGATTTTGTCTTAAGTTAGTTCTGTGAATCGGGCCCATTATAAGTGGGCAACAGGTGCCCCCTACAGGTTCGTGCCACATTACTAAGGATAGTTGTGCCTCAGGTGGGCATGACTTTAAGGCAAGCCGCTTCAACCTGTGCCACAAAGCGCTCATTGTGAATACCAAGAGGAACGAAGAAGGATTTCTTGTAGCACTAACTACTGCTCCTATGCTGCTTCTAAGCACTGTGAGTAATAGATGTTACTTAATCTTCGTTGCAGTAGGATGTAAGGAAATGAAACCTATGTCGTTTGTGTCCTTGTCCCGTTCGCCATCTATTTAACTAGATTATTCTCAACATCTGAGCTTTCCTGTGGTGGTGATGTGTACGCCTGGTTTGCTTAAAAGTGTCCGCTGTTCTATAAGCTGACTATTTGCGTATTTGTGTCATGTATTTATGGATGGTAGCAACATTCAGTAAACGTAACTTTGCTTCCTGTGTTAAACCTCCCTGCAGATCCAGCTGCGGTTCAACGTCACGTGACCACGGCACAGCTCTGTCTGTCTCTGCGGCACAGCACAGGGAGTTAAGTTTCACTCCAAAAACATCAAAAACATCTCCAAAAGACATGCCGTGCGCATGTCTGATCTTCACTTGCGGGGCCACACACTGTAATGTGTGTTTAGGGCTCAAATGAGCTGTAGTCAGGTGACCCTTTATTGGAGGGACCCGGTTATGCACTTCCACATCAAAGCACAGAAGTGCTGTGGTTTTCGCTAACACTGGGCTGGTGAAAGCCAAGCTCAAATGAGACCTGTGATTGCCCCTGTATCACTGTAAATCAAAAGCGACGGCATAGTTGCTTCAGATTCCCTTGTACTATAATGAGGGTGTCAGTTTTTTTTGTAACTGTGGGGTTGATTCAATCATGCTTGGTCGTGTTGGCAAAGTCT